>NW_026867893.1:0-116777 GCF_020745735.1 Hemiscyllium ocellatum
TGTACATAGATCTTTGCAAGTTGCCACTCAGGTGGATAGAGCTTGTAGGAGTCCTATGGTGTATTAGCGTTCATTAGCAGAAGGATTGAATTCAAGAGTCGTGAAGTGATGTTGCAGCTGTCCAGGACTTTGGTTAGGCACATTTGGAGTACTGTGTGCAGTTCTGGTCGCCTCACTTTAGGAAAGATGTGGAAGCTTTGGAGAGGTGCAGAGAAGACTTACCAGGATGTTGCTGGAATGGAGATAGGTCGTACGAGGATAGGTTGAGAGTTCTCGGCCTTTTTCGTTGGAACGGCGATGGATGGAGAGTAACTTGATAGAGGTTCATAAGATGATCAGAGGAATAGATAGAGTAGACAGTCAGAAACTTTTTCCCGGGTACGACAGAGTGTTACAAGGGGACATAAATTTAAGGTGAAGGGTGGAAGGTATAGGGGAGATGTCAGGGGTGGGTTCTTTAACAGAGAGTGGTGGGGGCATGGAATGCGCTGCCCGTGGGAGTGGTAGAGTCAGAATCATTGGCGACCTTTAAGCGGCAATTGGATAGGTACATGGATGGGTGTTTAATCTAGGATAGATGTTCGGCACAACATCGTGGGCCGATGGGCCTGTTCTGTGCTGTATTGTTCTATGTTCTAGTTCTAGATGTCCACTGTCACGCCCTGTCTCGATATTCAGAAAATGTTGGATCTAATGGTGAGCTCTCCTGGATCCCAGGCAATCTGACCTTGCTAACCAATCTACCATGTAGAACTTTTGGTTTTCTTACTGATTCATGAGAGACTACATCCACTCTCCTGCCTTCATCGACCATCTTCATCACTGCTCAAAAAAAATGCCACCAGTCATTGAGAGTCGTGATCTCCAATGTACAAAACCCTCTTCAGTCCTTGTCCTTCCAAATGCATAGCGATCCTTTTCCTCGAAATCCCCTCCTACAATTTAGTCACCATTAACGTTAGGCTCATCGATCTATAGTTACCTGTTTTTTCCTTACTTTCTTAAATAATGACACTATGTTAGCAGCCCTCCAGGCTTTTGACACCTCACCTTTTGAAATCATTGTCACAAATATATCAGCAAAATGCTGAGCAATCGATGTCCTAACTTCCCACAAATATCTGGGATACAACTGCTCAGGTTTCAGGGATTTGTTCACCTTTAAAATGTCCAACACGTCCTTGTAATATAGACTCTTTTCAACTTATCATTACATATTTCTTCATTCTCTCACTCTTGTAACATTCTCCACATTTAAACTCTGAGAAGAAATACTTGTTAGTATCCCTCCAACCTATGTATATGTGGTTCCACACATAGGTAGCCTTACTGACCTTTAACGTGCCCTATTCTCTCCCTAGTTAGTCTTTTCCCATAAAAGGATTTGTAGAATTTCCTCAATGCCTCATTAACCCTATTTCTAAAGCCATCACTTGTCCACATTTTTCAGGCCCGATTTCCCCATTGACGATACATTTTCTGCCCTTATACACCTCTCAGGATTCACTTGATCTCAGCTCTGTTTACCTGATATATGCCTCCTTCCTTACCTTGACAGAGCATCAATATATCTAGCCATCCAGCACTCCCTGCACCCACCAGCTTTGCCCCCTCTCACTAATGGGAACACGTTGGCTCTGGACTCTCTGAAACAAAGTTTTGATGGCCTTGCATTTTCCCAACCATCCTTTACCTGTGAATAGGGTATTCCAATCAGCCTTTCACAGGGATCACCTCGCACTTTCAAAATTGGCCTTGTTCCAAGTTCGAACTTTAATGTTTACATCAGGTCTTTCCTATTCCAAAACTAATTTAAAACTAATATTTATGTGTATCAGACGGGAAAGTTAAATAAACACTTCCTTCCCCTCTGAACAGGCTCGAGAGGCTCCTCTTGGCCCTCTGTAATAGACTTGAAAGGCTGAATGGCCTCCTCCTGTCCTTGTGTAACAGACCTTAGACATTAAATGACACAGCAACCAGTGGATTACGAGCAGCCGGTAAACTGTATCAGATGTAGGTCCATCCCTTCTCAGTTACAGAAACACAACAACACAATGTACTCCAGGTGCCCTCTCAGTCACACTTCATACAGCTGCAGTGACACATGTCTTCGTTCTGAATGATTCTGTTGGCAAAATGTGCCAATATTCCAGAATTCCACTTTTTCAAGTAGCAACAGGCTAATATGGGCTGAATGGCCTTCTCTTATCCCTCTGTAAGAGGCCCATTGGGACAGAATTGCTTCAGCCTGTCAATGAGCAGCAGTCTCAGTGCTCTGTCTCACGGTTATGAAAGGATTTGATAACGGCATTAAAACCAGGAGTAGCCTCACACTGGTCAATAAGTACCGCACTTTGTGTTGTGGTATCCAGAAACTTAACCACCCGAGTTTTTTTTTTATGCAACCGATCTGTTATTTTATAATTGCCTCCTTTCATAAACAGAGTGGAACATATATAGACCCCTGCAGTGGCCTGTTAATACTCTCATATACAAGTTAAAAAAAAATTTAAAAGGTTTAAAGATTTTTGGTCCATCCCTCAGCAACCTTCATCCATTCCATCCAATCCCAGTAAATGTTCTGTTTTATAGTGATATGAAAAGTGATGTGTGGAACTGGTTAACTGAACCTGTTTGTTTAGTCATGAATTGGAGATGCCAGTGTTGGACTGGGGTGTACAAAGTTAAAAATCACACAGCACCAGGTTATAGTCCAATAGGTTTAAGTGGAAGCACATTAGCTTTCGGAGCGCTGCTCCTTCATCAGGTGATAGTGGAGGACACACTTCTAAGGCACAGAATTTATAGCAAAAATTTACAGTGTGATGTAACTGAAATCATACATTGGAAAATACCTTGATTGTCTGTTGAGTCTTTCATCTGTTTGAATACAATGATAGTTTCATTTCTTTCATGTGTAAATCACAAAACATTTTTCTTTTAAAGTTGCATTCTCAGCTTAGCTGTAACAATGAGTGGTAGCTAGACAATGTGTTGAAGGTGTTCGCCCCCTGTGTTCTCTGTCTATACCATGATGTTTAGATTGATTCTAATCTGAAAAATTAGATAATAGAGTTTTACATGAATTCATGCAGTGTTTTGAGCAAAGTACAATGTAACTCTGCAAGTACAAATTCACCCCCACAAAATATATGTGTGCATTGGGTCTTCGTCTGTTTGTGTGTGTGTGTTTGTCTGGTTTAGGAGTTGTGAGTGTGAGAGGGATTGTATATGTGCGTGAGTGATGTAGAGATTCTTAGGTCTGTGTGGGGGTGCATGTGTGAATGTGGGAGTGTGTGTGCGTGGCTGGGGTGGGGGAGTGGGTTGAGTATCAGTGAGAGAGAGAGTGTATATGTGTGTGCATGTGTGCAGAGTGGTCTAAATCTCTGATCGGATGCCTGCCTGAGTATGGGTGTCTGTAAGAGTGTGTGTGAGTGTCTGTGTGCGTGTCTCTGTACATGTGTGTCCGTATGCATGTGTGTGTATAGAATGCCTGTGTGTGTGTGTGTGTTTATACAGTGCAATGGTGGTCACCTGTAATGTACGTGACCCAATGTCCCGGATGAGGCCCTCCCTTTTGGTCCCGAAATTAGTTATCAGCCTCTGCTCCGCCACTGTTCGCTGCTGCCTGTCCCAAAGTCCACCTTGATGGATGGTCACCAGAAGGTCCGAGGTTTAATGTCCTGGACCACTGAAGTGTTCCCCAACTGGAAGGGAACACTCCTGTCTGTTGATTGTTGTGCGGTGCCCCATTCATCCGTTGTCATAGCCTTTGCTCAGTTTCCCAGTGTTTGTTCAGTGACTGTGATTAATGCCAATCTCCATGGATTCTAATTATCCCCGTGGAGGGATTCCATCTTTTAATGATAAATGGGCGCCGTTCAATGTGTTATCCCATAACATGAGCGGGAGCAACATCGACAGCACTGACAGGGATCGGCAGATTTAGAGAGAGGGCGCGGAGAGATCCAAATCTGAGAACATTAGATTGGAATGTTCCAAAAATGTATCCGAATCTGGGAACATTAGACTGGCACATTCCAAAAATAGACAGGCGTTTATCAAATTATGTTTGGTATCTTTCTGTATTTTATTGGTGGTCATCGCGGATTTATTATGCTCTTCTCATTATTCAATATTTTTATTATCCTTTCCTGGCTATCGTTGGTGTTCCTGGTAAGTGTCACTGTCCAGATTTGTTTTTTCTATAAACCGGTTATGACTGTATTACTGTTCCTTCATATAGTCTACACTTCTTGTCACTATTACTGTTCCTGTTGAACGCTCAATCCAGATATTCACTCTACAGACCACTACTAACTACATGAAGGAATGTGTTCAACTACTGTCTCCTTCTCTGCTCTGGCAGTGTTACTCATGGGTCTCTATGTTGACCTACTCAGTTTCAGCAGAGAACTACAATGTATTGTATCATTGCCTTTGTTATTTAAATATTAATAGCATGGAGGTCACTCTCTACTGTTCTGGTTACAAACTCCACTTCCATCCCATCCCTGGCTAATAACTGTGGCTGCAGCAAACAAGTCACAACTGTGGGAGATCCTTTTGACCATGAGCTGATCCTGACACCATACCCTGACCATTTCTAACTTGAAAAACTCACTACCCCAGAATATATCTCACTAGTGTATTCCATCTGCTGTTTGAACCTTGAGCTATGAAATACCGTCTTAATGAAGTTAATAATCTGCTGCTGACGCTCTCGGCTTCAAACCTGTTGAAGCAAATCTGATTCGAACTCACACCAAACTCCATCCATCTGTCATTCATGTGCACGCCGATGTATATTGCTATTGTGTCTGGCGATGACTTTATTTTAACATTCTCAAACACTTCATCTCATCTGTCCATGAAACTTCTCTCGTTCTCTTTCTGTTGATTAACAAAAGCCTGCCAGTAGTTCGTATTTAAAATAATTTCTTCCATGTGCGTTCCTTCTCAAACAATGAGTTTCACATTCAAACACGCCAATCGCACACACACACACGCACTGTCCCTCAGTTTCTGATGAACACATACAAGCAGCAAACCTTCCCATTGTAGGCAGTAATCTGTTGCGAGTATAGTTAGCATATGATCGTAAAGTTTGCAATACTCTCCATGCTGTGCAGATAGTGCAGTTTACTGAGCAACACACTAGCATGGTCTGCACAGCCCTCCATACGGGGCTGTCATCTTGTCCCAGTTTATGTTGCTTGTGGTGTTCTGTGAAGCAGATTCAGAATTTGTTGTAACAAACTATTTCCGCTGATCTGACAATGCCTTTATTCAATGTTCTCATTCTTGTAATTTTGCTTTCGAAGATCTCACTGCTCGAGTTAGTCCCACGGCCATGTCTTTTTCCCCATATTTTCACAACATCTTTTCAATTAATTAACTGTCTGTTTCTGTCTTTAATGTGAGTCTCTCTGTCCCTCTGTATCTTTCCCTGGCCTCGGGTTTTGGCTCTGTAGTATATCGATTGCTGGCATTGTGTCGCTCAGAAACAGTGAATGGTGTGTGTCAGGCTGTTGTTCACTTCCCAGTGTGTTCCATGTGATGGTCCATGGACAGGTGTGTTTCCAAAGTTATGAGACACATCCTTGTAACTTGGTCTGTGCCTGTGTTTGTCCCTCTCAGGTGATCTTGCTGTCAGTAACACGAGGAAGCCCCTTGAATAAAGGAACAGTCATTTAAATTATGTAGCAATGCTGTCACTTTTTTTTAAAGAAAAGGTTATTTTTTCCTTTTTTTAGTAAGAGGTCTTAAAGGCCAAAGTAGTAACAATGGCCAGCTGGCACAGACCAGGCTTTATAGTTTTATTTTCCTTGCAGTTGTAACAGTTACCAGGTGCTTGGGTCCCAGAAGGGTTGGAAGTTTTAATAAATTATCCCTAGCTGCTATTCTCTCTGAAACCACACTTGATACTGTTTCCTCCTGGACTGGAGAACTGTATGCAAGAAATAGTTTTTTTTTCCTTGCAGATGTAACAGTTACCAGGTGCTTGGGTACCAGAAGGGTTGGAAGTTTTCATAAATTATCCCTAGCTGCTATTCTCTCTGAAACCTCACTTGATGCTGTTTCCTCCTGGACTGGAGAACTGTATGCTCATAACTGTATGCTCATAGGGTGTGTTAAGGTGTTGTTAGTATATTAGAACAGTTCATTTGTAGCAGGGTCTGTGTCCATCATTCAGTTAAGGTTTCCAATTGCTAAGTTATTCTAAATTCCTCTTCATTTTGTATGGATTTTCATTAAAGTGTTTAAATATATAGTGTGTTTTGCATAATGGTGAGTGATTTGATGAGCGGAATCACATCTGGGACATCCAATTCCCATCTATCTTGTTATGAAGGAAAAGTTGGCATCCAAGCTACCTTCTTAAAATAGTTTGAGACAGTCTGGTTGGTCTATAGCTTGTCTGGTTCTAAATCGGTAATTGGGTTTAGAATACAATCCCTACAGCGTGCAAACAGGTTATTTGACCCAACACATCTACACCCGACCCTCCGAGGAGTAACCTACCCAGGCCCATTCCTCTACCTATTATGACACATTTACTTCGACTAAGGCACCTAACCCACACATCCCTGAAAACTATGAACAACTAAGCATGGCCAATTCACCTGACATGCACATCTTTGGGTTGTAGGGGGAAACCAGAGCATCCCGAATAAGCTCATGCAGACACTGGACAGTACGCACCAGGAGGCTATTGGATTCAAAGGTCGTGTATGGTAGCTGTCAGTGTCTTTTGTTCAAGATGTTGAATTCGGTTAGTTTAAGCAGTGTTTTGTGTATTAAGATTCTTTCAGTCACTAAGTGTTTTCTGTGTGTGGAAGAAGTAAAGTTTTACAAAAGGTAATGAAGGCCAAGCTTTAGGAATTGACAGACAAGCTGGAGTTGGGGTTGTGTTTGTCTGTGAGAAATGAGAGATAATTACAGCTATAGCTCAGCAATTACATTTGGAGGATCTGTCATCAGACTCTTTGGCTCGAATTCAATTTCAAATGACGCACTGTGAACATGAGAAAGAACTGAAACAGTTTGAATTATGATGAAAAGTAGAAATAAAAGAAAAGGACATGAAGAAGAGAAAGAGAAAAAGAAAAGAAAAGCAGAGAGTTTCAACTTCAAAAGTTAGCAATTAGAGAGGAAGGTGGACATGGAAGGCAGTGATGAAGGTAGGCTGTAGGCTGGATGAGGAGGTTCGTGAGGATGAGCAACCCTATAATAGCCAACGGTTTGATGGGGATCTGTTTAGATACATTCAGGCATTATCTAAATTTTATGAAAAGGACGGGGAAGCCTTTTTAATTTCATTTGAGAAAGTGGCTAAAAGAATGCAGTGCCCAGTGACCATGTGGAATTAGTTGATCCAAACAAAGCTGCTGGTATTTGCATCCCTATCGGAGGAGGTATCTGGGGAGTATGAGGAGATGTAGAAAGCCATCGGAAGTGCATGTGAGCTCGTGCCAGAAGCCAACAGACAGCGTTTCAGGAATCTAAAATAGCGTCCCTGGTTACACGCACATTGAGTTTGAAAGAATCAAAAAAAAATAATTTTGAAAGGTGGGTAAGGGTATTAAAAACTGAGCAAACCAATGACACTCTTAGAGAGATTCTTATTTTGGAGAAGCTCAACAATTCACTTCCTGCAGCCGTGAGAACTCGTGGGGAAGAGCAGAGAGTTACAATGCCAAGGTTAGAAGCTGAAATGGCAGCTGATGATGATTTAGTTCAGAAATCAAAGTTTGGTTTCCATGAGGGATTGAGAAGAATGTGCAAGATCTTCTTAAAACATATCCCTGTGAGAGTAAGGTTTATTGGCATAGGCCAGGAGAAGCCGGGAAAGAGGTTACAGCATTGAGAGGCATAGCAGCATGTAATTCTTTAATGCTGAAATATGAGGAGCTATGTCATTCAGAGGGACTATTGGAGAGATGAGAAGTGCTCCATTCTGTAACGTGTGGTTGAAGCGTCCAGTAGAAACATCAACAGGTTTATTCCACAATGGGGAAGGAGGCCTTGAGCTTGACGTTGGCGTTACAACATTTCAGCTTTTAAATTGTGAACAACATACCTGAGACAATTTTTTTTTATCACTGATCGTGATCCCTTAAAGTTTTTGGAGAGGTTTGAGGAGAATAATACCAGTCTGTTTCGATTGAGCTTATTATTGCTGCCATTCAATGTGAAATTATACAGGTGACAGGGTGAGGAAACCTACATTTTGACGCACTGTGGAGACTTGGATGAAGAAAGACAAAGGCATTCTGTGGCAGGAGTAAAATGACTGAAATCGAATCTAGTTGTGAACATTTGTATGCTCAGATTCAACGCAATAAATATGCATTTCAGTCTGCTAATAGATGAAGGTTAGGAGGTCTAAAATTAATCCATTTTGTATATTGATGGATCATTTTATTGATGGTGGAGTTGTGAGTATACTATCACTGTAAAAAGGTGACTTTCTCTTGGGTTTTTTTTTGAAGAGAGGTTTTAAAGGCAGAGTGCGGAACTGCTGTCTGAAAGCAGGTTAAGTAACTAACTGAGAAAGCCTTTAGGTTTCATTAAAACGTTGGTAACAATGGAAGGCCAGTGGCCAGCTCTCCCAGACCTGGTTTCCTCGTTTTGTTTTTAGCTGCAGCATTAAGAAGCTGCTGGGGATCCCAGAAGAGTTGAAAGTTTCAATACATGATCCCCAGCTGCTTTTCTCTCTGAGATCTCTGTTGATGTTGTTTCCTCCTGGATTGGAAAAATTGCTGTAAGTATCTGAATACATTTGAATATATCTTTGTGCCAAGCGGTGTAAACCAAGATGGTACGGTATCTATTATTTGTGTAAGTGTTCCAACATATAAGCCATCCCTCATTTTTCTTTTCTTTGATTGTATTTTAACTAAAGTATTTGAATAGATTATATTTTGCTTCATGTCGAGTAGGTTGACCAGTCACAATATATCCAGAAAGCACGCTTCACATCTATATTCAAAATAAGGAAAGGTTTGAGTCTAAGCGGCCTTCTTAAAATATTTTGCGGGAATCTGGTCTGGTCCACAACACTTGTAGCCAAGGGGTTTCTGACTGACCCCTGTTATTAAAAATTTAGTGGAGTGGCTGGGGATGGTTTGCTGGAAGTTGTGCTGTAAGCTGCCTCAGACATTCAGGGAGACCTGAGGATTTCGTGACTCAACTGTCGATGGAGCATGGGGACTGTATTTACAGCATCTGAGCCTGCAATATGATCAACACATGAAGCAGAGGCTGCTGAGAGGGGAAGCTCTGAAACACGGAGTGAGTGTGTGTGGGGAAAGGGATCTGCTGTATACACCCCAAGTATTCCAGGATCAACTTCCCAAGCTACACTTACCCCAGGAGCAGATAGTGAGGGGACCCTGACTGAACAAGGAGCTGGGCACAAAGCGGTGTCATCTCCTTCAACACGTCCTGCCGCATCACACCAGGGGGAGGATGGTGCTGCAAGTGGCTGTTAGGGTCACAGTTTCATTCAATTTCTATAATCCATAACTTTCCAGGCAGAACTAGGTGACATATCCGTCATTTCCCAATATCTCAAAATCAATGTCACCATTCGGTGATGGAGGATATATATGGTGGATGAGGTAAATACATTGTTTCTCCCATAGCAGGGAGCTGCTGGGTGTATCCAGTGGTATAGTGGGATTCCCGATAGTGTGCATGGCATCTGCAGAGAACCCATGTCAATGAGGAGAGGTAGAGGAACTGAAGGAGCTCTCTCTCTATTAATGTTACAGTGTGTCCATGCACAGTACATCATGTTGGTGAATACTTACTGTCCTGGCACAGTCACGGCCTCCTCATTCAGAGGCAGCCAGCCATTCCCATCGTCATCGGGTCTCCACGTAGAAAGAAATGAATGTATCTTGGATAAAGGCCTCCCTTGATGCACGTTTCAAAACACCATCCCCACCACCAATCAACATCAAAGTTGTCCATGTGTACGGAGAGCAATGGTGTCACTGGGAGTGTCTGGGAGTTGACGATCAGGGATGAAGCAAAACCTCCCATGTCTAAACGGGTCTGAGTGAACCCCCTAGTACACAGTATCATTAGGTCCTGTAATCCCTTTCCATTTCAGTAACATATTGCTTTCCGTTATTCCTATAAATGAAATGACATGTTATGTCATGTTAAATTCCACCTGCCAAACTATTATCCATTGCCTTTACCTCTCTGAATCTATTTGCAGACTCCCCACCCTCTCTTGGTAATTTAATCTCTTGCTTACCATAGTGACATCACCAAACTCAGCATCTGTATGTCTGTTCATCCTCCTGATCATTAATATAGACTGTAAATAGTTGAGAACCAAGTACTGGTTATTCTTTGACCCTACGGGTTACGTTCTGTCTAATTGATTGAGACTGATTTATCCTGAGTGCCTGCTTCTGTATGATACCCTGTCCTTCCCCATTCCTGTCCAACACAGTCGAAGAGTTGAATAAGAACAAGGAGCATCTGTGAGGACTCCAACCCCTCGATGAGGCTGATGTCAACACGGTCTCTGTTCCACTTTCCTGCCATCTCTCCATCCTAAAACTCTAGCCTCTTGTTGTAGATTGCGCCACATGAAAACAAAATCCTCTCCATTTCTACACATTCAATTACTTTTAGCATTTTACAGACCTCAATGAGATCTCTTTTCATTCTTTTAAACTGGAGAGTATAGGCCTAAACTGCTCAATTTCTCTTCATTAGACAAACACTTCAAATATGGAATCAATCTAATGAAGCTTTTCTGAATTAGATTAGATTAGATTAGACTTACAGTGTGGAACAGGCCCTTCGGCCCAACAAGTCCACACCGACCCGCCGAAGCGCAACCAACCCACCCATACCCCTACATTTACCCCTTACCTAACACTACGGGCAATTTAGCTTGGCAATTCACCTGACCCGCACATCTTTGGATTGTGGGAGGAAACCGGAGCACCCGGTGGAAACCCACGCAGACACGGGGAGAACATGCAAACTCCACACAGTCAGTCGCCTGAGTCGGGAATTGAACCGGGTCTACAGGCGCTGTGAGGCAGCAGTGCTAACCACTGTGCCACCGTGCCGCCCATAATTGCCTCCAATGGAAATGCCACATTCTGCAGGACACCCAAACTGTACTCCAGTTGCAGCCTCACTAATGCTTTGCGTAGCTACACCAACACTCCCTACCTTTCTACTCTATCCTTTCATAAATAAACACTGAAATTATGTTTACATTTCTCATTACTTGCAGTATCTGCAGGCAGGTTTTCTGTGATATGCAAGCAGACACCCAGATCCCTCTGCACCTAAGCACTTTGAAATTTCTCTCCATTTAGATAATAATTTGTCTTTCTATTATACTGGCCAACTTGAATAGCCCCATATTTATTCACTTTAATTTTCCTTGACAAATGTTGGCAAATTCACCAAACCTATCCATATAGTTTTAAATCTCTTGCATCATCATTCCGAAGTAATTTCCCACCAATGTTAGTGTCATCTGAAAATGTGACATTGTATTTTCTATCCCACCAACCGAGTACAGTAATACCCTCGATCGCAAATGGTTGAGGCATGAGTCCTGAAATCAATGGCACCCCACAAACTGCATTTGCCAAAAGAAAATGACACATTTATTCCATCTGACTCCATTTTGTTGGTTAACCATTCCTCCATCCAAGCTAATAGATTACTCCTAAACTCATGTTGTCTGATCTTACCACTTACTCTTTGGAGAAGCGACATATCCAATGACTTCAGGAAGACCAGATATGTTCCATCTCCAGGATTCCACGACCCACCTTGTTTGTGACATCTTCAAATAACTCAGCAAACAATTCAGACACGGTTTAGCCTTCGTAAAAACCATGTTGACTCTGATGGTTGTGGTTTAACTTTGCAAATGTCCTGAACAATGGACTCTAACAATTTGCCATAAATTATAATAGTTTATTGTCACACTTTAGTACCTAATGTATACCATTATGATAAGTTCTTCATTTTCGAAAACCTTTACATTTTCTTTGAATTCCTGTTTAATGGGCACAAGACTTGAAGAGATGTGCTCCAATTGCTGTGTAAGAGCCATGTGTCACTGAATAGACTCATCATCAAAATCGATGAGCTGATGTCTTTCTGGTGTTCCCACGTTGTCGTCTCCAAGGTCAGAATGACCTCCTCCTGTTGATGCTTTAGAGGATTGGGAGATTATGGAATCTTCCCGTTGCTGTGTAACATTTTGAGGGGCTGATGGGTCTTCTCATAACAGGTGGAAATACTGAAAGGTCTCCTCATGTATCCCGGAGATGGGACCGAGGGAGTGATTGTTCTTCTCTTGTTCACATACTACAACAGACACGTGTCTAAATTACCTCTTCATTTCTCATGAAAGAAGTCTCAGATGGTTTTTATCATTATCCAATTCCCTTGCAATAGACTCGGTGGGTCTGAATGGCCTCCTGTTATCCCAGTGTAACAATCTCCTGTCACTGTGTGACCTCTTCCAGTTCCTGTGTTACAGACTTGAGGAGGCTGAATGGACTGATCCTGTTGCTGTTTAACAGGATACTGGTGTAGCATGGCCTACTCGGGGTCCAGTGTTATAGGCTCGAGGGGCTGATTGGTCTCCTTCTGTAAATGTATATCAGGCTCCAGGGACTGAATGGTCTCGTCCTGTTTTGGTGTAACAGGGTCGAAGGCCTGAATCCTCCTGTTGTTCCTGTGTAACAGGCTGGAGAACTGAATGGATTCCTCCACTATCTGTGTAATTGACTACTGGGTCAACCTGATCATCTTTTCGTTATAATCTAGCACCTTCATTGCAGGAATCAGTTGAGGGAACCATCTCTGAACTGCTTCCAATATAACAACATCCTTGCTTCATAGAAGAGGCTAAACCTGTACACACTACTCCAGATGTGATCTCCTGTACAGCAGCAGCAACACTTTACCAGCCTGCTGTAATGTTCCCACCCAGGTTAGAGCAGTCTCAGCTCTCTGGGAGAATACAGAGCATTGTTGGAAGATCATTGTCCTTCTCTACTCCATCAGCATAACGGGAGATCCGGAGAAATGAAAGTTTGCGAAGATCATAAATGATGTGGCAAGATGATCACTGCCATTAATCTCCCAGAGCCCACATCGCTCAGATTCCCCAGAATCTAGTAAGGTGGAGCGGAAAAAACAGCAAGGAGGAGCAAACATTGATGGGAGTTATATATGTTAATGATATAGAAGATGGTATCAGCAATAACATTAGCAAATTTGCTGATGATACAAAGCTGGGTGGCAGGGTGAAATGTCATGAGGATGTTAGGAGATTACAGGGTGACCTGGACAAGTTAGGCGAGTGGGCAGATGCATGGCAGATGCAATTTAATGTGGATAAATGTATAGTTATCCACTTTGGTGGCAAGAACAGGAGGCAGATGACTACCTCAATGGAATTAATTTAGGTAAGGGGCAGTACAGAGAGATCTGTGTGTTCTTGTACACCAGTCAATGAAGGCAAGCATGCAGGTACAGCAGGCAGTGAAGAAAGCTAATAGCATGCTAGCCTTCATAACAAGAGGAATTGAGTATAGAAGCAAAGAGGTGCTTCTGCAGCTGTACAGGGCCCTGGTGAGACCACACCTGGAGTACTGTGTGCAGTTCTGGTCTCCAAATTTGAGGAAAGACATTCTGGCTATTGAGGGAGTGCAGCGTTGGTTCACGAGGTCAATTTCTGGAATGGCAGGAGTACCTTACACTGAAACACTGAAGCGACTGGGCTGGTATACCCTTGAGTTTTGAAGACTGAGAGGGGATATGATTGAGACGTATAAGATTATGAAAGGATTGGACACTCTGGCAGCAGGAAACATGTTTCCACTGATGGGTGAGTGCCGAACCAGAGGACACAGTTTAAAAAAACGGGGTAGACCATTTAGTACAGAGATGAGGAGAAACGTCTTCACCCAGAGAGTGGTGTCTGTGTGGAATGCTCTGCCCCAGAGGACAGTGGAGGCCCAGTCTCTGGATTCATTTAAGAAAGAGTTGGATAGAGCTCTCAAAGATAGTGGAATCAAGGGGTTATGGAGATAAGGCAGGGAGCGGATACTGATTAAGGATGATCAACCATGATCATATTGAATGGCGGTGCAGTCTCGAAGGGCTGAATAGACTACTCCTGCACCTATTGTCTATTGTCTATTGTCTATTATCAAAGTGAAAGCTGCAATACAAATGCTGGACATGTTATAAAACAGGAAATGAGATATGCACATTTGTGGGTACTGCAGTAATGATATATGTTTAAATTACGTCTGAACTGTGTTAACCCAATTAAATGCTAATGCTGGGAAAAATGGATTTCATGACCACGTGTGAGATGGTTTACATGAACATTATGTTGATCACTGAGCTCGAGATCAGGTTATTTAGGAATTGGTGTTGAGTGATCAGAAGAGCTAATTGAAAATTTTGCCGGAAAGGACATTTTGGGAACAGTGACCACAATGTATTGGTTTTCTTTTATGCTGTTTGAGTACACGACAGTTTTTGTTGTATTTGAAGTAACCGTTACAAATCTGAGTCATGTAAGCCATCAAGGTGTGAGGAGAAAATGGGGACTACAGATGCTGGAGATCAGAGGCGAAGAGTGTGGTGATGGAAAAAGCACAGCCAGGCAGCATACTAAGAGCAGATAAATCGATGTTTCGGGCATAAGCCCTTCATCAGGAATTAATCTTATGGGCCAAGGAGGCTGAGAGATAAATGGGAAGGGGGTGTGACAGGGGGGAGGTAGCTGGGATTGCGATAGGTAGATGAAGGTGGGGTTTAAAGTGAAAGGTGATAAAAGGAGACAAAACGCCTCATCTACTGCATCCATTAAACCCACTGTGGTCTTCTCTACATTGGCGAGGCAGGAGGTCAACTTTGGGTCATTTCAGAGAACATCTCTGGGACAGCCACATTGAACAACTCCATCGCCTTGTGGCTGAGCACTTTAACTCCCCTTCCCATTCTGTCAAGGACATGAGGGTCCTGGGCCTGCTCCATCGCCAATCCGAGCCACCAGAAGCCTGGAGGAAGAAAGCCTCCTCTTCTGCCTTGGGACCATCCAACTACAGGGGATCATAGTGGATTTCCCCATTTCCCTAATCCCACCCTATCCCACTCAAACCTTCCAAGTCAGCACCGCCCTTTTGAATGTTCTGATGTATCCACCTTCCTTCCTATCAATCTGGTCCACCCTCCTCTCCGACTATCACTTTCAACCCCACCTTCATCTACCTATTAGATGAAAGGAGGCAGCTTAGAAAAATGCCAAGTGTTGCAGTAAGCCAGTGGACTCAGAGAAATGTAGGACCCAGCAAGGATGACCAAGAAACTGAGAAGAAAATCAAAAAGAGAAAAAGCATGCAAATGAAAGAAAACAAAAAAACTGCTAAAAAAGCATCTATCAATGTATGAAAAAAATTAAAAATAAGAGCAAATGTGGTGCAGTTGGTGTGCGTTCAGGATAAGTTATTGCAGAGAACAGAGAAATTGCAGGGAAAGGAAACAGTTTCTTTGGTGTCTACCTTCATGGAAGAATGTCCAGAAATTCTTCCAGAAATACCAAGTGACCATGGGACTTGTGTAAGTAAAATCTGAGATCATTCTTATCAGTGTTTGGGTCATCTTTGAAAAGAAAGCTGGATTGAGTATTTATAAATCTGACAGACCAGATGTACTTCATACATGTATTTCAGAGGAAGCAGCAATACACACATTGATTGCATTGCGGACTGAGTATTTTAATTAGAATCTGACCATAGGGGAGGTGCCAGAGAACTGGAGAACTGCTAATACGATTCCACTTCACAGTAAGGATGGGAGAGATAGACCAGGGAACTATAGACGAGCGAGTATTAGATCACTGTTAAGGAAACTACTGGAGAAAAAAGGGAAGGAAAAAATCGAACTCCAATCAGAGTCTCAAGGTTTGATCAGGGATAATCATCATGACTTTATCAGAAGGAAGTCACATCTCATGGGTTTGATTGAATTAGTTTGAGGAGGTCGATTGTTTAGTTTTGTAGGAAGGTCTTTGACAAATTTCCACCTGGGACACTGAGAAATAAAGTAAAATCTCACAATATGAAGCAAAACTTGACAAGTTACAACGAAGACTGTCTTAGTGGCAGGAGACAGAGGGTGGTGGGAGAAGGCTGTTTGTGTGACTGGAGACCAGTGTCCCCTGGTGTACCAAGTAAGTGTATGTTTGACATAACGAATGGTTGAGTGGTTAGCAGTGAGGAGGAAGGCCTCAAGTTACAGGAAGATGCAATGGAATTGTGAGATGGGCAGATCAATGGCAGATTGAATGTAACCCTGATAAATATGAGGTGATGCACTTTGGGAGAAGGAAGCAGGCAGGGGAGGACTCAATGAATGGCAGCACACTGGGAACCTCAGAGTGTGCTTCTCCACACACCCCTGAATGTGACTGGACAGGGTAATGGAGTAGTTAAGAATTGGACCTTGGGTGTTGTGTTTCCTAATCAGGGTGTAGATTATAAGAGCAATACAGGGCTTTGGTTCGGCCAAAATGGAATACTGTATGTAGTTCTGGGAGTTACATTCCAGGAAGGATGTGATTGTACTGGAGAGGGTGCAGAGGTGATTCACCAGGACGTTCCCTGGGATGGAGCATATCAGCTATGGAGAGAGGCTGGATAAGATCGGGTTGTTTACTTTGGAGCAGAGAAAGCTGAGGGGTCCATGATTCAGGAGGATAAGATTATGAGCGACACGGACAGGGGGGATAGACAGCAACTGTTCCTTTTAGTCAGTGGGTCGAGAACAAAGGAACACACTTTTAAAGTGAAACGTTTGAGTTTCAGAGATGATTTAAACATTTTTTTCAGCTCGAGGATGTTGTGTTCTGGGATTACTTCCTGAGAGGGAAATTATCACAGTAACCTCGCAATCATTAAAAACGTACTTGGACGAGCATTTGGAAGTGTCATAACATTCCAGGCTATGGGCCTGCTGTAGGAAAGTGAGACTAATAAAGATCGTGCTGTACTTGTGTTGGCACAGAGTCTATGCTCCTGTGAGTGTATGGTGTGGAAGTTATTGAGCAGTTTAAGGTGAGAAAAGATGAGTTTCTGCAGAGTATATTCACAAGGGTTATAAAGAGTGAACTGTAATAACTTGATAAATCATGTCAATGTGAACAATATGGGTAACATGTACAGTTTACTTGCAGTTTTAAACCAGAGAATGGAGAATGGGGAACAGGGAAATGGCAGAACTATGAAGCCACTACTTCAGTTCTGACTTCACAGAACTTTCTAACAATACAAGGAAAACCAAGTCTGGTGTGGGAAAATGATAGAGTACATGGAACATCGAACATAGTAAGGAAATGGTTTAGGAGAAATTATTGGGGTTGAAAGTAATGGTCATAGACAACACTAACATAGATTTATGAAATGGGAATTATGTTTGAGATACAGAATGGGAGACAAATGAAAGAAAAGCAATATATGTTAAACATTTTGATTTTTAGATAAATTTTGGTACAGCTCCAAGCCCAGTTTGCATAAGCAAATCTGAGTGGATTGGGGCTAATGTATGGACATGTTTCTAGAATGGGACAGCTGGCAGGAAACAATGAATAGAAATAACCAGACTCGTCAAGCAACAGCCTGACATTGTCTGTATGGTATGATTCTGTAAGGTATAAGTCCTTCCACATCTAGTCAAGAAACGTTGGGGTCAATTACACAATTCACTGGAGGAAGAGATTCCACAAATAACCCCTTCCTCCATGATGTAAGAGCCCAACACTTTAGTGTATAAGATAAGACTGATTCATTCATAACAATCCTCAGTCAGAAATACTAAGTGGATGATCCATTTCAGACTATGTCCCATACTCCCCATCACCTTCCCCGGACATCTCCTGTCTCATCAGTAGGATGGATACAGCAGAAGTGGCGGCACATTGGGATACGGTTGGAATGGAATTGCTCTTGGAGTCCTCAACAATGACTCCGTATTCCATGAAGTCTCATGGCATTAGTTTACACATGGGAAAGGAAACCTCCTGCTGCTTACCATATACCAGCCTCTTTCAACTGATGAGGCAGTACTCCTCCATGCTGAACAACACTTGGAGGAAGCACTCAGCGTCGCACGGATGCAAGATGTACTCTGGGTGGAGGATTTCAATATCCACCTCCAAGAGTATCTCAGCGACAGCATGACTGATCGAGCTGGCCGGGTCCTAAAGGATATAACTGTGAGAGTGGCAAGTGGTGAAGGAACCATCAAGAGGAAAATACATACTGACCACAGCCTAACTAATCTGCCAGTTGCAGAAGTATCTGTCCATGACAGTATCGGTAAGAGTGACCACCGCATAGTCATTGTGGAGACAAAGTCACACCTGCACATTGAGAATAACCTCCACCATTTTGGGTGGTACTATCATGGTGCTAAATAGGGCAGACTTAGAACAGATCTAGCAGCTCAAGTCTGGGTGTCCATAAGGTACTGTGGGTCAGCAATAGCAGCAGAATTGTACAGCCACACAACCTCATGGCCTGGCATATCCCCCTCGCAACAATTACCATCCAGCCAGAGAATCAACATTGGTTCAATGGATGTGCAGGATGGCAGGAGCAGCACTGGGCATACCTGACAGTGTGGTGCCTGGTGAAGCCACCACACAGGACAACTTGTGCGCCAAATAGTATTAGCAGTGAGTGATAAACAGAGCTAAGTGATCCCACAAGCAAAGGATCAGATCTAAGTTCTGCAGTCCTTCCACACCTTGTCGAGAAACGTTGGGGACAATTAAACAATTCACTAAAGGAAGAGATTCCACAAATAACCCCTTCCTCCATGATGGAAGAGCCCAGCACTTCAGTGTATAAGATAAGGCTGATGCATTCGCAACAATCTTCAGTCAGAAGTGCTGAGTTGATGATCCATTTCAGCCCCCTCCAGTGGTCCTCAGCAATTCAGTTACCAGTCATCAACCAATTCGATTCAGTCCACGCGATATCCAGAAACGGGTGGAGATACTGGATACTCCAAAGGATACATACCCTGACAACATTCTGGCAATAGTACTGAAAGGTTGTGCTCCATAATTTGCCACTCCCCTAGCCAAACTGTTTCAATACAGTTACAACAATGGCTTTCCCCGATTACATGAAAATTACCCCAAGTATCTCCTGTACATAAAAAGCAGAACAAATCTATTCCGGCCAATTACCACCCCATCAGTCTACTCTCGATCATCAGTAAAGTGATGGAAGTTGTCAGTGCTTTTAAGCAGCACTTGCTCAGCAATACCATGGTCAATGACGCCCAGTTTGGGCTCCCCACGGTCACTCAGCTCCTGGCCTCATTACCTTAGTTCAAACATGGACAAAAGAGCTGAATTCCAGAGGTGGGGTGAGAGTGACAGCCCTTTAAAACAAGGCTGTCTTCGACCAAATGTGGTATCAGGTGCTTTAGCAACACTGGAATCAATGGGTATCGGGGCAAACTCCCCGCTGGTTAGAATCATACCTCACACGTAGGAAGATGGTCATGGTTGAAAAAGGTCAGTCAACTCAGCTCCATGTCTGTAGGAGTCCCTCGAGCAGTGGCCAAAAACATCTTCAGGGCTGCTTCATCAATGACCTTCCCTCCATTTTAAGGTCAGGAGTGGAGATGTTCGCCAATGATTGTACAATGTTCTGCAACATTTGTGGCTCCTCAGTTACTGAAGCAGTCCATGTTCAAACGCGACAAGATCTGGACAGTATCCAGGCTGGCAAGTGGCAAGTAATATTCAGGCCTCACAAATGCCAGACCATGACCATCACCAATAAAATACAATCTAACCTGCTCCTTGGCATTCAATGGTGTTACTATCACTGAATCCCCCAGTATCAAAGTCCTGGTGGGTAATCATTGCTCAGAAATTCACTGTTTCTGTGCAGTCTGTGGGAAAGCTCTGTAAATGTTGTCACATGCTGTCAGATGTTAGGAAGGACTGTGTTCCCATTCCCTTTTCTGACACTGATGCTGGGACCGGGTGTTCTGTCCGGTTTCATTCTTTCAGACCTCGGAGCAGTTTGATACAAATGAGTGCCTTGATTGGCCGTTTCAGAGACCATTGAAATGTTTATCACACGTCAGGGTCTTTGGAGTCAGTTTTAGGCCAGCCCAGGAAATTACGGGAGATTCACTTCCTAAAAGTACATTGGAGAAGGAAATTCTGTTTACAATCGATATTGGCTTCATGGTCATTGTTACTGACCCCAGGTTTTAGATCTCGATATTTTATTAATTGTTTTTAACTTCCACCGCTGCCAGAGCATTATCATGGTCTGGATTAGAAATCCAGTGACATTTCCACAACAGCACCATCTCCACATGGGGACCTGTCGAAAACCACACTGAGCAGGATATTTCTGTGCTGCTTGTCAGCTCTGTCAAAAAGAACTCTCACCAATTTGACGGTCGTGATGGGAATGAGAGGGTGATAATTGGTCAGATTGTAATTATTGCCCTCTTAAGGGACTGGATACAGCTGAGTAATTTTCCACATTGCCAGGGAGATGTTAGAGGTGGAGCTGGAATGAAAGAGCTTCCCCAGGGACACGACCTGTTGTGCAGCACAAGGCTTCAGTCCTATTGCAGGAATGGGGTCAGGGCCCATTGCCTTTGTCGTATGTACTGTGTTCAGCTGTTTCTTCATGTCACGTGCAGTGAATTGAATTGGTTGGAGACTGGCATCTGTGATTCTGTGGGGATCATGATGAGGGTGAGATGTATCATCGACTCAACACTTCTGGCAGAGGATGGTGCAGATAAAACATCCTTCTCTTTTACACTGATGTGCAGGTCTGTTCCATTATTTAGGATGGGGATGTTTGTGGAGCCCTCTCCTCCAGTCATTTGTTTAATCGTCCATCACCATTTATAACTGAATGTGGCAGGACTGCAGGGCTTCGATCAGATCTGTTGGTCAAGTCCGGTAGCTTTAATGAGTTAGCATCAGGTTAAGGTTCATGTGATTCTGACTCTGATATGTTCCCCCACACTCGTCACTGAGCCATAGATGGTGTTGATGGTAATGACAGACTGAGGTGTTATCCTGGCAAAAAGTTTCAGGTTGTGGCTGAATGCAGGTCTGCTTCTCCTGCTGCTGTGATCTACAGCACTACATGAATACGCAGTTTCCAGCTGCAATATCTACAATGCAATTCTGCTGTCTGTTCCTCAATTCTCACTGAGACCCATTCACCCATCAGCCCTGTACTCAGTGACCTAACTTGGTTTCTGATGTGGAAATACTTCCATTTCAAACTCTCATTCTGCTGAGGGTCTGTCTCCCCGGGTCTTGCCTCCAATCTGACACATTCAGCAAAAGTACTTAAATGATCTTAATTCAAATGTTTAATTCAACTGAATCTTTTTCCTTGAGAAATACAATCTTCGGTGTTTAAAGTGATTGTTTTTCCTCTGTTTCTTTCCCTAATCATGATTAAGAGCTCTGTAGTGTCAGTGATACCAGAGTTATGTAGTTTCAGAGCCAATGAATTCTCTGGATTCCCAATCATCTTCACCACATTGTATATATTCTCTTTTGTTTTGATGCCTTAACACTCATGGCTGCCTTGTCCTCCATGAGTATGTTTCATGTTCTTGGGTTTGCATTTCTTGTATTATCTTCCAAATTCTCCCCAGAACCTCCTCCCATTGCTGCTCCATGGTCTTTCCTGCTCAGCTCCCCTTCCAATAAACTCTGGCCTGCTACGCCCGCATGTCTTTGTAGTGACATTGCTTAATTATAACCACATTACATCTTGAAGAGATGTAAACTAAAGAATGAGCTTTGAGAGATGGGACACGAAGAATAATTGCTGGAATTCTAAACCAGCTACAAAGGGAGAATGAGAGAGAGAGTATATAGATATGGAGATATGGAAAATGAGAAAACCACATTCTCGAAAGAAGCAGATGAACATCCTCCAATATTTTGGCAATGCCTGTGTGCTGTGGTCCTTTATACAGTGCACGTACAGCAGAGTATTATGTTCAAATGCTAAGTCTGATGCCAGAATATTTGTCTGCAATGATATGACAGACACTAGCTTTGGAAAGAACCCAGCAGGCCAATATATTGAAATAAGTTGGGACACCAGAATCAAGAATTTGGAGCACACATCCTGGTAAGAATGAGAAATTAGAGTTGGGAATCCCAGAAAAGAGGGAACGTTGAGAGGATCAAATAATGTTTTACTATTTTATCAATTTTATACATCATTTGTGACTTATCTGCACACACACACATTGATTAAACAGTATATATACAATCTTTTTTCCACCATTGAAACTGTCCTGTCGTTGTGTTATGAGGATACATGAAGACAAAGTAGTCACCAAAAGACATGACGCACTCTCACTATGTTCCATACATACAGACAAAGAAGGGCACCACTTTGACTGGGACAAAGCACACACACATACTAAGACACGCAAGGACCTTCTTAGAGGAATGGTATTCTAACCAGAAGTCCATCAATAAACTCATCAATGTAGATTCTGTCTACATTCTATTGTTAAAATAACCTGAAATGACATCACCCAATTTAAGAAACATTGTCATGGTGACGAAACTTCTGAAAACATGCCTTCAAGCTCATCCATATAAGTGTTTTGTTTTGTTTATTAGTGGAATTTAGCAGTTCTCTGTCGCTCACGTTTTGACAGATTATGGTGTGAGGTGAGCTTTTCTGGGTATGTGGTTTTAATTAACAGAGGGGTTTGACATTGATGTTATAACAGTTTGGGGCCTTGCCATATGGCATTTTGACAGACTTGAACAGATCTGTGATACAACAGATCCCAGCAAATTACAACTCATTGCAATTAGTGACTTTGAGCTTCAAATGAAACCATTGGGAAAATTCGTTTAATTTTGTTACTTGTGGTTGGTTAATTGAAACGTGAGGGAAATGGCTTTTAACATTACTGAAGAGGTTCCCGAAGTTTCCAAGGAAATTTAGAAAGACAGAAGGAGGACATTTTTTAGAATTAGCCATAGGTTGGAATTGGGTTTAACCAGGGAGAAAAGGGAAGCTGAAATTGTAATGGAGTTGGTCAAGCACTTTGATGTATCAGAGAAATAGGCAACTGCAGTAGAGTTATAAAAACTTAAATTACAAATGTGGAAACTGGAGTTAGAAGATAAATAAAGGGTAGGAAACAGATAAAGACGAAAGAGAAAGAGAAGAGGAAGAAAGAGAGAGGGGAATTGAAATTCAGAAGTTGGGAATTAGGTAAGAAAGTTAAATGAACAGGATGGAGATGAAGGGAGAACGTAGGGATAGATACAACTAGGTTAGTAACTTGTCATATTTCGGTGAGAAAAATGTCAAAACGTTTTTTTATTTCATTTGAAAAAATGACTCGTCAGACGACATGTCCAGTGAACTTGTGGGTAATGCTAGTTCAGACTAAGCTGGTGGGCACAATTAGTGAGGTATGTGCAGCGCTGTCAGACGAGGGATCCAGACATTATCACGATGTCAAATTGGCTATTTTGATTCGTTATGAATTGGTACTAGAAGCATATAGACAGAAATTCGGAAAAATAGAGACGGAACCAGGTCAAACTTATATTGAGTTTGAAAGAATTAACCACAGTCATTTTGATAAGTGGGTTATGGCCTTAAAAATGGATAAGACCTGTGAGGCTTGAAGGAAGATTAATCTGCTGGAGAAATTAAAAGACTCACTTGCAGAGATAGTAAGAATTCATGTGAATGAATAGAAAGTTCAAGAAGTGAAAAGTGCGGCAGAAATGGCAGGTAAATATGCATTGTGGCATGTGATGAAATTTAGCTTCTGTCAGGAATTTCATCCTGTGGGGGATAGAAATTGGGAGAAGGGAAGATCACACATTACAAAGCGAACAGTAGCTCACAATAGTTTACCACAGGTGAAGAAAGAAGCCCAAGGGGGTTGAAAGGTGGTGAAAGGCCTCAGGTGCTCTCACTATAAGCGTGGGGAATGCATGATATTACAGTGCCGATGGTTTAAGAAGGGCACAGGGAAAATCTTGTTATCACTGCAGTCAGCTGGGACACACCGTGCTTGGCGTTAAAGAAGACACTTTGGGGAAAGATGCGGTAGAAGAGGCTAAGCCAGTGACATTAGTGAAAATGGTAAAGGAAACCCCAAGTGCAGCCGAGGAGCTGCAGGAGATTGCACAGCCTAGGCAAGGGCTGGGTATGGAGGCAGTGCCTGATCTCTCTAAAGAATTCGCCTCTGTAGATAAAGTTTACTCAGAAAGGACAGGGGGAGAAGGAGAAGAAATGATAATTTTGTGAGATACGGGCTCTGCTCAGTCTCTAATAGTTGAGAAGTGAAGCTCCGGAAAAGCACAACAGATCAGGCAGTTTCCGAACAGCAGGACAATCGCATATCAGGCAGAAACCTATCGTTCGGAACGTGGTGGGGGGGACAAGGGGGCTGGAAGATAAATACGAGAGTAGCAGCTGGGCTGGTGCGAGGGTCACTGGGAAGGCATAAGAAGATGTAGGTAGGAGTGATAGTGATATGTCGGAGGGGAGGGTGGAGTCGATAGGTGGATAGGAAGATGGCCAGTTAGGGCAGTTCAAGAGGGCAGTGCGAGGTTGAACGGTTGGATCTGGGTGGGTTGGTGGAGGGGAGATTTGGAATTTGGTGAAGTCAACGTTGATGCTGTACAGGTTGAGGGTTCCAGCTGTCCTACCACCGATAGGTGTCCTATCACTCCCCTCTCCGATCTATCACCATCACACTCCACCTGTATCTACTAATTGCCTTCCAAGCTCCCTTTCACCCAACTCCACCCCCCACCCTCCCATTTATTTCTCAATCTCCTTCCCCCTCCCTTACGCCCCACTTTCCTAATGAAGGATTGATGCCTGAAACGTCAATGCTCCTGCCCCTCGGATGCTGCCGACAAGATGTGCTTTTCCAGCCCCACACTTTTCAACTCTCATCTCCAGCATCTGCCGCCCTCACTTTCTCTCACCCTCTAATAGTAAGAGTTGAAAGTTTTTTTCACTCTTTCTGGCATTATAATCAAGAGAGTGATAACTTGTGGAATGGGGACAGAAATTAAGCATTCCCTTGCGTAACATCAGGTTGGAATGCCAAATCAAGTTTGGGGAAGTAACAGTGACAGTGAGTAACAGAGTGTCAGTTCTAGGAATTGAGTTTGTTCTTGGGAACGATTTAGCAGGAGGCAAGGTGGAAGAGGCGCCCCTTGTGGTGGAGAAGCCAAAGGAAGACGAGGGAATTGGTGAGTTAAAAGAAAATTACCCAGGATATTTTCCAGACTGTGTAGTAACAAGATCCACTGTCATAAGTTACAGCAGGAAGAAGAAATGAACTAAAAAGACAAATGATTGATGCTCAGTGAACTGACACCCTGTTTGATGTAACGGTGCAGGAAAACCTGAACAGGCAGAGGATCAGGCAGAGGTGTTTAGTCCAGAAAGTCTAATGGACTTACAACAGATATGTACACACACATTCACACACACATATACATGCACACACACAGAAAAGGGATCAGAATATATTGTTGAACGTTATTAACTTAAACATAGAATCATAAAATTAAATTGGAGACCCTGATAGGTTACTGCAGAAGGGAAATGGGCCGAAGTGCACCAGATTGTGTTAGCAGTAATGTACAGTGTTACGGGTCGCACATAAACTCTCTGCAGGCGGTCACCTAGGTGTACAGAAGACTCTGGCTAAGGTACAGAAGCATTTCTAATGGCCTGGAATGCACAAGGACGCGGTTCATTTTTGTTGTACCTGACATACATACCAAATGGTAGGTAAGTCCCAGGCAGTAATAAAACCAGCACCTTTGTTGCCAATTCTTGCATTCGAGAAACCCTTCATGTGGGTTATGATTAATTGTGCAGCTCCCCTTTATAAAGTAAAAGTGGAAACCAATATTTGCTGACCATAATGGATGCGTCTACAAGATTTCCAGAGGCAATTCCATTATTGGAGTGTTAAGGCAAAAATGAAGGTGGACGGGTTGGTAGATTTCTTTACTCGCTGTGGACTGCCCAGAGAGATTCAGTCAGACCAAGGGTCTCATTTTACTGCTCAGCTGTTTGAGGAAGTCATGGATACGTTAGGCATACAGCACTTCAAATCAAGTGCGTCCCATCCTGAATCCCAGGGAGCCTTGGAGAGTTAGCATCAGACACTGAGGGCCATGTATACAGCGTACTGTCAGGATTACCCGAATGGTTGGGATAATGGTGCCCCACTAAATTGTTTGCCATTAGAGATGCCCCAAATAAATCTACTCACTTTACTTCCTTTGATTTCATATTCGTACATGAAGTGAGAGGTCCTTAGAAATTAATTAAATATAAATGGACAGGACCAAAGTCGGAGATCTCACACTTGGATTATGTATCAGAGGTGAGAGAGAGATTGGATGGAGTAGGTGAGTTAGTTAAACAGCACATGAAGAGGGCACAGTATAGAGTGATGCAGGTGGCAGATAAAAACACTGAAACTTTAACGATTTCCCCTGGGGATGACGTATTAGTTTCGCCCCCAGTGGTAAGAAAACCATTCAAAGCCAGGCCCTTTCAAATTAAAAAAAGTGTGAAGTCAGTTAAACTACCTGGTAAAGATATCGGAGATGACATCTGGATGAATAATGCACCAGCCACATTTAACACTCAAGAATAGAGGGGTAGCCACATGAACAAATTGTGCAACTTATCTGTATGATGTAGTGACCTTCACCAAGTGATTGAAAGCTCACATGTTACAGTTGCCAGAGCATGTTGAACGATTACAAGAAGCAAACTTGGTAATAAATTTAAAGAAAACAGAATTCGCGAAGGCAGAGGTGACGTTCTTGGGACATTACATTGGACATGGAAGGTTGACCCAATGAAGCACAAAAACGAAGGGCTTTGAAGAATTTCCACGACCATCCTCGAAGAAGGAGGCGCTTCGGTTTTTGGAACTGAGTGGTTTCTATCGGAAGTTTGTTCAAAACTTCAGCAGCGTCTTGGCAACACTGATGGATTTACTGAAGAAGAACACAGAATTGTGGTGGACAGAACAATGCCAGGAGGCATTTGAGAATTTTAAAGCAGGTTTAATCACTACACCAGTTTTAGCTGCACCAAATATCTGAAACCCTTTGAAGATTGTGTTTGATGCTCGGGATATAGGGGTCAGAGATGTATTAATATGGAAAAAGGTGATGGAATTGAATGGCTGATTGGCTACTTGTCGAAAAAAAAACTCAACATCCAACAGAGAAAAATAGAAAATCTCCATTATTGAATAAGAATTATTATGTTCCACACTGGCCTGACAATATTTTAATGTGTATATGACAAACAAATTGTCGGAGATGGTTGTGGACAACGACAAATCTCTCGCATTTTTTGGAATATTTAAAGACCAGAATATGAGACTATTTCATTGGAGTCTTACCTCACAAACTTTAAACTTACAAAATGTACATGCTGTGGCTCCTATAATGTGATAGCAGATGTGTTTTCGCGGATTTAAAGGAAAAAGTGTAGATAAGTTTTGACTTATTCCAGTGTTGTATTGGTGTGCAGAATTAATATGAATGATGTAACTGAGATTAATACTTTTGTATTTCATAAAATTGGGATTAAGAATTAGAGGAAAACAAATGTAGCTATCTTTTCATTCTGCTAGTTCATTTTATTTTCTGAAGCGGGGAGATGTTATGAAGACAAAAATATGTATGGACACTTTAAAACAGATCGGGTTTTGCTGAATAGAAATTAAAGCCACAGATGCCAGCTGAAGGTTACACTGTTCCACATGTCACCATTAGCTGAGAAATAGATTCCTGAGTTTTGGTTGCTGTTTTGACAGCCATTCAAATGTAACCAAAGAGTTTAAATAACGCTCAGGATACCAGATGCCAACAGAATTTGAATATTATTGTTTGGACACCTGGAAAGCAATCAAATTATGAGAATTATTATATCGTGGGGAATATATAAACCCAGCATTTTGAACACTGGAGGGAGAGGCACTGCCATCCGACAGTAGAGCAACTGCTGTAGAGCAGGAGTGCTAACTGGCCATCTGAAACACTCTCTATCAAAGACACATGTTCATGCAAACCTATTTGCATTAAAAAAGTGAACCAGTGAGATCAGCAGCAGAAAGAGTGAACATAGCGGGGAAGATAGAGACTGCATGGTCTTGAGATTGTAATGTTTAATGTGACGGTTGTTGGAACAGCATATTTTTTTACAGAGTTGGAGTCAGATAGTAAGTAGCTAAGAAAAGAGAGGTTTGTATTTGTGAATAGCTGTTGTTTAGTGTTCACTAATAAAGTTAAGAAATAAACTTGTTAATCTTTGTTTAAATAGTGGAATGTAGGAGATCTGTGTCACTCATATTTTAACAGATTACGAGGTGAAGCGAGCTTTTCTGGGTATTTGGTTTTAATTAACAGAGGGGTTCGACTCACCTTGTAAATGTCCATCCATTTCACTGCAGTGGCCCCTAACCTTCTAATCCTTTCCTGTCCACGTATTTTTCCAAATGCTTTTGAAATGTTGTTAATGTACCCCCTCAGCCACATCTGCTGGCAGCTCATCCACGTACCAGCCTCTGTGTAAAGAAGTGGCCTCTCAGGTTCCCTTTTATTCCTTCTCCTTTAACCTTAAACTGATCCTCTCGCGTCCTCGATTCTCTACACCTTGGAAAAAGACTGAGAGCATTAATCCTATCCATGACCCTCGTGATTTTATACAGCTCTATAAGGACTCCCTCAGTCTCCTACACACTAAAGAAAATGTCCTAGCTTGTCCAAACTCTCCCTATAACTGAAACCATTGGGTCCTGGCAACGTCTTTGTAAATTTCTTCTGCACTCTTTCTAAGTTAATAACATCCTCCCTATAACAAGGTGACAAAACTGAACACAATACTCCAAGTGTGACCTTACCAAAGCCCTGTGTAACTGCAGCATAAATTCCCATCTTCTATACTCAATATCCTGCCTGATGAAGGCCAATGTGCCAAATGCCTTCTTCACTGCCCTGTCTACCTGTGACTCCACTCTCAGGGAACCGTGCACCTGAGCACAAGGTCTCTCTGCCCACTACACCCTTAAGGCCCTCCCATTCACCATGAAACTCCGACCTTGATTTGAATTTCCAAAATGCAAGACCTCACGCTTCTATATTAAATTCCATTTCTCGGCCCATTAAGGTCCTGCTGCAATTTTTGATAATATTCCTCACTGATCATGCTCTCACTTATTTTAGTGTCATCTGCAAACTTATTAATCATACCTTGTACATTCTTAACCAAATCATAGATACCAAACAGCAATGGACCCAGCCTCCAGTCTGACAAACATCCTTCCGCTAAACCCTCTGCTTCCTACCATCAAGCCAACTGTGTATCCAATTGGACAGTTCCCACGCATTCTACGTGTTGGAACCTTCCTGAGCAGCCTGCTATGTGGAAACTTATCAAACTTCATCAAACGTCCTGGTCACTTCATCAAAGGCCTCTAAGAAATTTAGGAAGCATGATCTCCCACTCACAAGTCTATGCTGACTGCTCCGAATCAAACCCTGTGTAAGTAATGAGTGCAGTCAATGGCATGCTGTCCTTCATTGTAAGATAATTCGAGTACATAAGTAAAGCCATCTTTCGGCTGTTGTAGAACCTTGCTGAGAGCGCATTTGGGGCATTCTGTACAGATTTGATGTCCTTTGTAAGGAATGGTTCCCGTACCACAGGCACGGATGATGGTAACATGAGGATAGAGTGAAGAAGCTGAGTGTTTAACCTGTAGCGTGTGAGAGACGAAGCAATGGTGATGCTGAAACATGAGGAGTGGCAGTGGCCTCTTATTTCCAAAACAGAAATTCCATACTTTACTCAGGAGTTATTGGTTTGATCTATTGTCACGTGAACCTCAGTACAGGGAAACACTTTATTTATGAGAAGTGAGGCAGATCATAGTAAGCATGGCCGGACAGATCGTAGGGTGGAAATAGACTTGGAAAGAGTAAGGCATACAGGTTACACTGAACAGGACGTGCACTAGACAAGGTCAACATGAACAAGATCAGCATTATTTGAACTTAGAGAGTCCATCCATCGGTCTAACGTAGCCTTCCTGATAGTTTATATGCCTAAATTAACTCTCCCCATGTTATTGTGCAGTCGGCGTGTGAACCCGTACTGAACGTCAGGTTACTCACAATCCCCAACAGCAGCCACAATCCCTTCTATCTGAAACAGGTAGCCATTCCCACCAGCTTCCACCCTACATAGACAACACCAGGCTGACTTCTCGGAGATGGAAGGTACCTTCTTGTGACTTCACACAAGACATATGACTTCCCTCCTCACCGCGAGAAAACCGCATTAAAGTCCCACGTGTGTATCATGACAGACGGAGCTACGAGGAACAACGTGGAGCAGTCTGTCTGTGCAGCCTCTGCTCCACTTGGTCATCATGTTAGAGCATCAGTTAGGAGACAGTGAGGACTGTTGATGCTGAAGATCAGAGTAGACGGTGGTTTGCTGGAAAAGCACAGCAGGAGAATCGACATTTCGAGCATAAGCCGTTCATCAGGAATCAGCATCAATTACCTCATTCTGCCCCGTGTAAGTGCATTGAGGTGGGAATGGCCTCCTACTGTTCCTGTGTAAGTGACTCAAGGGACTGACTGGCTTCTTCCCCGTCCGATTGGACAGGGCCAAGGGCCTGACTGGTTACCCCTGGTTCCTGTATGGCAGCTCGATGTGCTGACTAGTGTGATGATGCTGTAGCTTTAGAGGTTATTTTGTTCTGGTTTATTTTAAGAGAGAGATTGAATGACCGTTACCAAGCTGGCTAGTTAGGACCACTTGAATAAACAACTAGTGAGGCCTTGGGTTTATTTTAATGCAGATGGAATGGGTGTGGTCAGCTCTCACAGATTGGGATTTCTGCATTGTGGTTTCTCAGTAACATCAGAAGTTATTGGGGTCTCCACCGAGTTGAAAGTTTTAGTGAATGTCTCCTGGCAGCTACTCTCTATGGATTTTCTCTTGGTGCTGTTTTTAAATCCTAAATTGTAGAAATATTTGTGTCATTCAGTGTCTGAATATTCCTTTTTTCCAAGGGCTGCGTTCATGTGATTTTCCAGTATTGGAACAGTTCATTAGTATTGGTTCCGAGATCTATTATTCTGTTAACTTGTCCAATATAATTACGTTATTCTAAATTCCACCTTTTTTTTTGTTTTTGTTTTAATCTATCGTGTTTAAGTAAATGGTGTTATGCGTCATACCGAGTTGTTTGACCAGTCACATTGCATCTGGAACAGACACTTTACATTTCTTTAAAATAAGAAAACATTAGAGTCTCGGCTACCGCCTTCAAATATTGTCGAGGGGCTCTGGTGTGGCCCATCACACTAGAATCCTTCTCCTCCTGAGTAATATGTTGGAGGCACTGAATGGGCTGTCCCTGTTCTTCTCCAATAGTGTCAATGGGCTGAACGACTTCCTCATATTCCTGTGAACCCAGTGTGAGGTGCGGAATGGACTCTTATTTTACTGTGGCAATGTGCAGTGTCAGACGTCCTTTATATGAATGTTACGGACTCTTTAAAGCACAAGCCTCAATGGAGTCCATGTCTTGCTGCACATGGACACAGTCCTGTTCAGAAGCTGACGGGGGCATCAAATTATTCTGAACATTGTGGTATCCTCAGTGACCATCCCCACTTCGGATCTTATGGTGGGGAGGGTGAGGTTGGGGAGACATTGATGAAGCAGCTGAAGATGTTTGTGAAGAGGAAGCTACCCTGAGGATCTCCCACAGAGCTGACCCAGGACTGAGATGATGAACATCTTCCTTTGTGCCGTGTTTGAATCCAAACACTGGAGAGGTTTCTCTGATTCCCATTAAGTTCAGATTTGTTAAGCTCCTTGATGTCAACAGAAGTCAACAGAAGCCTTGATATCAGGGCCAGTCATTTTTACCTGAACCCATGTGTCCTGTCAGAGAATTGAGGGCGATGAAGAATTGGGTATGAAAGAGGATTTGAGACCAAGAGCAGATCAGCCATGATCTTAGTGAAAGGCAAGGCAGGGTTGGGGAGTGAATGACCTGTCCCTGTGTCTGATGTTCTCACATTCTGTTATTGGAAAGTTAGTGGGTGTTATTTTCATGAATGTTCTGTTATTGAATGTTGCCGTCAGGGAGACAGAGGATTTTGTGAGCCATCTCTGGGTGAGGTATGGGAGCTGTATTCATAATGAATTTGGTCTACAATATGACCAACAAATGGAGCACAAGTTGCAGAGAGGGGAAGCTCTGTAAAGAGAGATGAGGGGCCTCTTTCATACCCAGCCTGGGTTTTACAATTACATTTCCCAAATCACCTCAACGGGTGTGGGACAGTCTTGAAGGGCTGAATGATCTCCTCTGTTTCTGTGCAACAGGTTATAGAAGTAAGTAGTCTCTAAATGCTCCTGCCTAACAGGTTTAATGGTCTGAATGGAACACAGGAACACGGGATTGAGGGACAGGAGTGAGTCATTAGATACGTTGAACCTTCTCCACCAGGCACTAAGATTGTGGCTGATCAGGTTGGGGTCTCAGCCCCACTTTCCTGTCTGTGTCACATTATCCATGACTCAGTTCCCAGTCAAATACTTCACTAACGCAACTTTCAATCAATGTGAACATAGAGGCATGATAAACTTCCAGTGAAGAGGATTCGGATTTGAACGGTACTTTCAGATTTTTCGTCATCCCTCTTACAGAATCAGAGAGTCATACAGAACGGAAACAGACCCGTTAGTCCAATCTGTTCACTCCGATCAGATTTCAAATCTGATCCAGTCCCATTGCCAGCATTGGGCCAATATCCCTCGTCTTTCAGATACTTTTTAAATGTGCAATTGTAACCGCCTTCAGCACTTCCTCTGACAGCACTTTATGTACGCACACCACTCTCTGTGTGAAACATTTATCTTCAGGTCCCTTCTAAATCATTCGCCCTCTCCCCTCCAACCTGTGCTCTCCTGTTCTGGACTCCCCTACCCTGGGGAGCAGAACATGCCTGTTCAGAATATCCATGCCCCTGATGATTTTATAAACCTCTGAAATGTCACCCTTCAGCCTCTGACACTCCAGGGAGAAACACCTCAAACTAATCAACCTCTCCCTAAAGCTCAAACCTCCAGTCCTGGGACATCCGTGTAAATCCTTTCTGCAGAAAACCAAGATGTACGCAGTATTCTTAAAGTGGTCTCACCAACATCCTGTACAGGTACAGCATGCCACCACAACTCCTATACTCAATGCTCTGACTGATTAAGGCAAATTTGTAAAATGTGTTCTGTACCGCACTGCCTGCATTCGACTCCACTTTCAAGAACAATGTACCTGCAGTTCTGTGTCCCTTTGTCTCACAACACTCACCAGGCCCTTACCATTAAGTGTATAATTTCTGCCCTGATTTGCCTTCCCAAATGCGTAACCTCGTATTTATCTAAATTAAACTTCATCTGTCACTCCTTGCCCCTTTGTTCCATCTATTTGTGATCTTGTTGTACTCTGAGATAATCTGCAACACCACTTTTCTGATGTCATCTGCAAACTTACTCCCTATGGTCCCAATATTTGCGTCTTCTCCCCTTGTCTGCGTGAGCTTCTGATGGGTGCTCCAGTTTCCTCCCACAGCTCAAAGCTGTATAATTCAAGTGGATTGGTCAAATAGTCCATAGTGTTCAGCGATTTCTACTTTAGGTGCACTAGTCAGGGGTAACTGCAAGGGCATGGGAAGGTTAGTCTTTGAAAGGTTAGTATGGACTTGTTGGGCCGAAGGGCTTGTTTCCACACTGCAGGGATTCTATAAAAATAAGAATGGTAACAATAACAGGAGAGTTTTGTTTTAGCTCGTACACGTTACTGTGATGAGGAATAATGCAGGGGAGAGAGTGCAATAGGCCGTTTCTTCTCTGCAGATGACATTTTCTCCCTCTCTGAGTTGAATCACACAATAATGCCATCCTCTTCCAAACTGGACCATGTGAGGTCTCCTTGTACATTGTCCAAACTATGTCTCCATCACATTCCCTGTTCCATGTTGGTGCATCATTGCTGCTGTCATACACAGAGCCATACACTGAGCAGAAAATGGTCTCGGTCGATTTGAAGATATGTTTGTATGTCCCTGCGTCATTAAAAAAATAAAATGTTTAATGTATTCAGAATACATAGAACATAGAACATAGAACAGTCCAGCACAGAAACAGGCCCTTCAGCCCACCATGTTGTGCCGACCATTGATCCTCATGTATGTACCCTCACATTTCTGTGCCCATATGCATATCCAGGAGTCTCTGAAATGTCCCCAATGACCTCGCTTCGACAACTGCTGCTGGCTACGCATTCCATGCTCTCACAACTCTCTGTGTAAAGAATCCGCCTCTGACATCCCCTCTATACTTTCCTCCAACCAGATTAAAACTATGACCCCTCGTGTTAGCCATTTCTGCCCAGGGAAATAGTCTCTGGCTATCAACACTATCTATGCCTCTCATAATCTTGAATACCTCAGTTAGGTCCCCTCTTCGCCCCCTTTTCTCCAATGAAAGAACTTCGAGCTCAGTCAAAGTCTCTTCATAACATAAACCCTCCAGTCCAGGCAGCAACCTGGTAAACCTCATCTGAACCCTCCCCAAAGCATCCACATCTTTCCTATAATAGGGTGACCAGAACGGGACGCAGTATTTCAAGTGCGGTCTTACCAAAGTTTTATAGAGCTGCAACAAGATCTCATGACTCTTAAACTCAATCCCACTGTTAATGAAAGCCAAAACACCATATGCTTTCTTAACAACCCTGTCCACTTGGGTGGCCATTTTACGAGATCTATGTACCTGCACACAACGATCTCTCTGTTCCTTCACACTGCCAAGAATCCTATCCTTAATCCTGCACTCAGCTTTCAAATTCGACCTTCCAAAATGCATCACCACGCATTGATCCAGGTTGAACTCCATCTGCCACCTCTCAGCCCATCTCCGCATCCTGTCAATGTCCCACTGCAGCCTACAACAGGTCTCTATACTGTCAACGACACCTCCAACCTTCGTGTCATCTGCAAACTTGCTGACCCATCCTTCAATCCCCTCATCCAACTCATTTTTAAAAAATTACAAACAGTTGAGGCCCAAGGACAGATCCCTGTGGAACACCACTCACCACTGACTTCCAGGCAGAATATTTTCCTTCCACTACCACTCGCTGTCTTCTGTTGGCCAGCAATTCTGTATCCAAACAGCTAACACAGATACCGGTGTTAAAATTAATGTTTTAACAAATACAGAAATTGCTGGAAAATCTTGGTAGGTCTGTCAGCATCCAGATGCCTTTTACATGATGTAGTTGTACCAGCCTCCACTACTTCCTCTGGCAGCTCATTCCATACACACACCACTCTCTGTGTGAAAAGGTGCCCCTTAGGCCTCTTCAAAACCTTTCCCCTCTCAATTTCCACCAATATCCTCTAGTTTTGGACGCCCCTAACCTGGGGAAAAAACCTTGACTACAAACCCTATCCATGACCGTTCTGATTTTATAAACCTTTACTGCTGTGAAATGTGACTTCAATCAACACGAATGGCTGTACTTTCAATAATCCCGGGCCAAAATGCTGAAATTCAACACCCACACCTGTTCTTTCTCCATCAAGTCGCAATTATAAACCAGTTTAATCAGTTTGTTCAGATATATTGGGAGACACTTCTGTGGGATTTACACCTAGACCTTTGTGCCCGGAGGTAGGGACACGAGCACCACTCGGCAATACCCATAAAGCTGTAACATTATTCTCCTGTGTGTTTGTTCATCAGCCGGTTATGACATGCTGTGACATACCTCTGCAACAGGCAGGACATGAATCCACACCTTCTGGTCCAGAGCTAGGAACACTATCAAACAATTTCAGGAATTGGAATCAAACCCCAGAGCTATGGCTCAGAGACAGGGACACTACCCACGACACTACTATACCCAGATTTTGGGTCACATTTTAAGGGGCAGTGTTCAGCTCGGTTGGGATTTATTATAATCAGGTTACCATTACTGAGCGACACAAAACATTTTGTTTTGTTAAACAAGTGCAAGATCGAAATTAACTATGAACATCTTTAATCGCTATTATCTGTAGTCTGCTATATTAGGGAAAGGAATCCTGCAGACATACTCTGTCCAATGAAGGGTCTCAAGTAGATCTTTATTACTGAACATCAGACACGGAGAAAGACCATAATTTCTGGTCCCAAAACAACTATCATATAACTCAACTCTCACATGTGTCTAAAACCATGAAATGATACCACGCAATGAAAGGATACTTTCCAGCCTCTCCTCCCCACTGACTGTGTCTGCAATCTGTCCCTCCTCCCTCCAACCACACAAGGCAAACCAAGCTCAGGGTCTTTGTGAAAATCAAGGCCGGAGTGTGCAGGCCTCCTGGAGAGGGGTGGGCATTTTTAAATTAAACGGGGAAGGTGAGGAGGTGGTAATATCACTCACTGACCGAGGCGTGGCAGATGGATTTAAGTTTGGATTAATGCGAGATACTGGGTTTGGTAATCCAACAAGAGCAGGACTTATACAATTAAACATAGGGCCTTTGGCGGTGTTGTAGAACAGAGACCTCGGCCATCAGGTATAATGCTTTAAAATTTGCATCTCATACAGATAATGTGGTTAAGAAGGTGTTTAACACACTTGTCTTCAATGGTCAGACCTTTGAGTATCGGAATTGGGACGTCATGTTGAGGTTGTACAGGACATTGGTGAGACCTCTTCTGGAATACTGTGTCCAGTCTGGTCATCCTGCCCGCTCATTCCATAGGCACACCACCCTCTGGGTGAAACAGCTGCCCCTTAGGTCACTTTTAAATGTTTCCCCTCTTACCTTACAACTATGTCCTCTAGTTTTGGTCTCCATTACCCTTATAAAATACATTGACTATTCACTTTGATATTATTGACCTTGATATTATTAACCTGGAGAGGGTTCAGAAGAGTTTAACCTGGATGTTGCTGCAAATGGTGGGATTGAGCTATATGGAGAGGCTGGGTAGGCTGGGACTTTGTTTCCCTAGAGAATATGAGATAGAGGGGAAACTTTGCAGAGGTTTATAAAATGATGAGGGGTACAGATAAGCTGAAGGGCTGATGTCTTTTACCGAGAGTTGGGGATTCAAAACTGAGGGATATTTTAAGGTACGAGGAAAGAAGATTTACAAAAGTCATGAGAGGTAATTATTTTAGAAGAAGCTGGCTTGTGTGTGGAATGAACTTGCAGAGGAAGTGGTGAAAGCAGGAAAAGTTACAACATTTAAACTACATTTAGATCAGTACACGGATAAGACATCAGTTTGGATGGTGCTGTGAGCAGCTGCCCTCTCCCTCCCCCTCTCTCTGAATGAATCCCTGTTGGTTTTCACCCTCTACCAATGCCTGTGCAGTGGCGTGTGGAGGCCAGCAGAGGGTGGCATTGCATCACTTTAAGCACCACAGAGACAGCCAGACCTGCCCCACACGGAGACACACAGATACACACACAGCAATTGTTAGGACACGGCATAGATCTCATCTGGTAATTTAAACTAAACATAAATAAATGCTCAATTCGCCTCGTAAACTGTTAAAATATGAGTGACAGAGAACTCCCAAATTCCACTGATTAAATAAAAACAACAATGTATTTTTTAACACTGAAAGTGATCTGAAAGACCCTCTATCTCTTAACTGCTTATAACCAGACTCCAGCTCTGTAGTAATATACTGTTTCTGGGTCTGCCATCCTCTCATATCACAGGTACTTGTAAGCTCTCAGTTCAGAGCAGCATTCACTCTCTCTTAAGGTACAGTACACATTTTCAACTTCATCCCATTATACCCTGGTGAATATACATAAGTGGAACCTATCAGGATTTCTCTTGCTCTGTGGTTTGTCAATATTTCATCTACTCTGTCTCGTATATGTCAGGATTTTTGTTGATCCATTGACAGTATGTCATTATTTGACTCCGTCCTTGGGAATATATCAGTATCTCATTTGCTCACACTCTTGTGTGTGGGACAGGATTTCAGTTGTTTCATGGGCACTGTGACACTGTGACAATCTTAATGTTTGTAAATGGTACCAAACCTGCAAGGATTGTAAGTCTATGGAGGACAGTGTGGAACTCCAACAGGACGGTAGACGGGGATCAATGCAGAGCAATGTGAGGTGATGCACTTTGATATGAAAGATAAAGAAAGACAGTTTAAAACAGGCTGTGTCATTATAAAGGGGCTGCAGGAACAGAGAGCGCTGCGTGTATATGAGCAAGAGCTTTGTTCGGGGGTCGGTGCTATAACAGATATACCGTGAGTGTGAGGGAGCAGAGAGAACACAGTGACCCTTATCCTGACAGAGCGGGGAAGGTTTTTGATGCATGTGCTGTATTGCTGGACATTTCTTCAGATCACAGAAACTGCACTGAGCTGGGTGGGGAGCACAGATCATGCTCAGTGGGTCTGCTGGTGTGGCTCTCTCTGGGAAGAGAATGGTCACCCTCTGTACTAGCCCATCCACCAGGACCTCCGTGCCCCAGTCGACAAACCGTGGTGTAATTGCCCCATATCTTTCATGCTCGGGGTAAACTGTACAGGGCAGCTCCTAACTGAGAAAGGTCAGCCGTGTACCCCTTGGCCTTTTAAAGATGGCACCAGTGCCAGGGGTCATGGAATATCCAGGGGCACCCGGGCCACTGTGAGTCCCTCCAGCCATGATGGGTGGGAGAACCGATCTGGTACTGAATGAGAGGGACACTATGGTGGGGGTGGGGTGTGTGGGTCGTCAATGAGTTGTGTTTGATAGGATAGCACCAGGAATCTAGCTTGAACACGTACAGATAATCTCTCTGCCCAGTGAGTCAGAGATTCTGTTGTAACTACTCCCAATTACAAAGCTGTAGAACAAACGTTCATCCAAACTCCATCATTTCACCTCACACCAATGTCCCCTTTTTCCCATCTTTCCTGGGAAGACTGGCTCATGTTACCGGATGCTATCGAAGTGTCTACATTTCAGTATTCTGAAACCTGAGAACACAGCCGTCCATGACACTGTCTCTCAGTCTCCTCCTCTCTGTCTATACCCCAAACCCATCCCATGTGATGATATTTAAACTGATTCCCCCACCATCTCTCTCTGGCAGTGATGTTCACATCCACAGCACCCCCTTGACATGGCACAATATCGATATGGATCTGTAAATGGGTGGGAGCTGGAGGTCCTGTCACTTCCAGCATGGGCTGCAAGTTTCCCCACACTGGGCAGGGATCTAACACAGTGTTACTGAGCAATGCACTGGGGTGGGATACACAGTCTACATGCTGGGAGGGTAACTGCTCCTGGGTTACAGATCAATGCACTGGTGTGGGGTACACTGTCCTACATGCTGGGAGGGTAACTGCTCCTGGGTTACAGATCAATGCACAGGGGTGTTGTACACAGCCCTACATGCTGGGTGGGTAACTGCTCCTGGGTTACAGATCAATGCACTGGGGTGTTGTACACAGCCCTACATGCTGGGAGGGTAACTGCTCCTGGGTTACAGATCAATGCACTGGGGTGGGGTACACAGTCCTACATGCTGGGAGGCAACTGCTCCTGGGTTACAGATCAATGCACTGGGGTGGGGTACACAGTCCTACATGCTGGGAGGGTAACTGCTCCTGGGTTACAGATCAATGCACTGGGGTGGTGTACACAGCCCTACATGCTGGGAGGGTAACTGCTCCTGGGTTACAGATGAATTCACGGGTGATCACTGCACAGGTCTCTGTGCTGGTCAGACTGTCTGGTTGAGATTTATAGATAATACAATGATGTGGTCAGTGCAGCTCCCCGTGCTGGACAGGTATGCAGCCTGTGCACAGTACATCATGGTGGTGGGGTGGATGGGGGGAAAGGTGATGGACAGGTCACGGAGCTCCACGGGACGTTCTGTCCCGACATTCTATAACTGACATTCCACGGGACGTTCTGTCCCTGACATTCTATAACTGACATTCCCGGAACGTTCTGTCCTCGACATTCTATAACTGACATTCCCGGAACGTTCTGTCCTCGACATTCTATAACTGACATTCCCCGGAACGTTCTGTCCCTGACATTCTATAACCGACATTCCCCGGAACGTTCTGTCCCTGACATTGTTTGTTTGTGAACGGCCGGACGTCAGTGAATTGAACAAACGATAAGATCCCGAGGGAAGATCCCGTTCCAGGGAGAAGGAGACACTGTCCCGAAGGCCCCTCGGGCAGTTAAAGGGGTGAATACGTTTTCCCTGCGTTTACATTTCCTCACGACCCAGGATCGACCAGAATTTAGACCAAAATACAGGAAATTCCCAAACTCCATCTGTCTTCAGGAAATTGGGAGAGAATCCTTCTGGACAGCATCGTTTCCACCCTCCGTATTAGGAACTGGGAAGGAGTGACCTGTGTCTGCTCTCGAGTGATCGAGTGTGTGGGAATGTTCTAGAAACCATCTGTCCTTATGGATGTGTCTCTGTGTGTTTGGGGAGGGAGGGTTTCTTGTGGTTTATGTCACATTTTTGTCAGTAATTCCGACCTTCCATTTGTTATTCCAGCTCCAATTATTTTAATAAAATCCCTGAATACAGGGACACATTTGAAAATCTCACTGGGTCCCCGATCAAACGGGTCCCTTTGCCTCCAGGCTGATGGATAATGGGTTTGTTTTCCTTCCTCACAGTTAACGTAGTGACCATCTACGTCCTGCTTTATAAAGATTGTGGATTGTCTCCATGTGTCAGACGTTACCTGGGGGCCATGGCAGCGGCGGATCTCCTGGTCATTATCCTCGACCTGATCCTGAGACACAATCCCATTGTTTATCGGGAACAGTTTTATTTCCTGGTGTACTCCGTACCCGTGTGTAATATCCACGCGTCCTGCTTTATGCAGCCACTGATGCTCTGTCTGGTTCACCGTCACTTTCACCTTTGATCGGTTTGTGGCCATTTGTTGCCAGAAGCTGAAAAGTAAATATTGCAGTGAGAAAACGGCGGCTGTGGTTCTGGGAGCAGTGACTGTGCTGAGCTGTTTAAAGAACATTTCCTGGTATTTTATGCTCACGGCTCGGTATTGGCTGGGGAACGCCCCCTGGTTTTGTGATGTAACAGACGCTGTTCTATTCTCCAGTGTCTGGGTCACAATCGAGTCCCTCCACCACATTCTAACCCGGGTGTCCCATTTCTCCTGATTCTGCTGCTCAATGTTCTCACCGTCAGACACATTTTAGTGACCAGCAGAGCCCGCAGGAGACTCCGCGCTCACACCAATGGGGACGCTCAGTCTGACACTGAAATGAGAAACCGAAAAAAAATCCATCATTTTACTGTTTGTGATCTCGGCCAATTTCATCCTGTTATGGTCAACGTTAATGCTGTATTCTATATGGTACCGGATGTATGCTATTGTGGATACCCCTCTGTATCTCGATGCCTTTGTGCAGGAATTGGGCTTCATGCTGCAGCTCCTCAGTTGCTGCACAAACACCGCGATTTATGCCGTGACCCAGACTAAGTTCAGGCAGCAGCTGAAGAATGTGCTGAAATATCCCTTCACCCAAATCCATCCGTCCATCAAATTCCCTCATTAATCACACTATCCGGGATTTTCTCATTTCAGTTCAGTGTTTCAGCGATGGAGCAGCCTGTCGCTATGGTAACAGACTGAGGCGAGCGCTGGTTTGTCCCTCCTTATCCCACAGGTGGGTTACAGGGAAACATTTCAATGTTTCTCACAACTCAGGGGCCAGTGAGAAAAGGCACCATCCCACTGTCTGTATCCATCACTTCCATTTGTAACCAATAAAAATGCTGATTACAGCGTGCCGAGCAGCAGAGGGACCAATGTTGTTGTGTGTCTTTGTGTTGGAGAAGCTGAGCTGGAGAGAGACAGACTCAGCCCCAAGTCCTGGTCCTCAGGGAAGGGGGAGGGCACCGCGCCCTGAGTTCAGGAGCTGGGGTTAACTCCCTCTGTCCCCCCACTGCAGCCTGGCTCCACATTACCTCTCCCCTACTCTTTCTCCTCAATTCTCTCTCTCTCTGTCTCATCATCTCTCCTCTTCACACTCCCTCGTTTCCCCTCTCACACACAATCCCCCCAACCCCGGTTTCTCCACCTGCCCACATCTTCCCTATCCCCTCACCCTCACTCTCTCTGTCCTGCTGTCTCTGTCTAGCTCCAGCAGTTCCATCTCTACCCCATTTTCCCCCCTCCTACCTCCCACATCTCACCCCCCCCCACACACAGCCTCACGACCAACCAACCCCACACCCCCCAGTCTCTGGGTCAGAGGGAGAGGGAAGGACCAGGGAGACAGAATGTGTCTGAGACAGGGGGAGGGAGGGAAGGAGGGAGAGCGATTCAGTCAGAGAGAAACGGAGGAAGGTGGGGAGTGAGAGAGAGAGACACTGATTGAGGGGGGTCAAGAGTGAGAGAAGGTGGAGGGAGAGTGAAGGAACGGGGGGAGAGAGAGGGGGCAAGGGAGAGATAGGGAGAGATAGGGGAGGACGAGAGATGGGACGGAGGGAGGGGAGGGAATGTCAAGAGGGAGGGAGAGGGCGAAAGAGGGGATGGGAGAGAGAGGAAGAGCGAGAGAGGTCGAGGAAAAGGGAGAGGGAGAGGGCGAGAGAGGGGAGGGAGGTGGGGAGGGAGAGAGAGGGGAGAGGTTGAGAGAGGGGAGGATGAGACAGGGAAGTGAGGGAGGGGAGGGCAAGAGAGAGGAGCAGGAGAGGGAGGAGAGGGAGAGAGGGGAGGGGAGAGAGGAGGGAGGGCGAGAGACTGGAGTGCGAGAGAGGAGGGGGCGAGAGAGGAGGAGGGCGAGAGAGGAGATGGCGAGAGAGGGGTGACCGAGTGAGGAGAGGGAAGGGAGGGGAGGGCGAGACGGGGGGAGGACGAGAAAGTAGGGAGGGCGAGAGACGGGGAGGGTGAGAGACGGGGAGGGCGAGAGAGGGGAGTGCGAGTGAGGGGGAAGGCGATAAAGGGGAGGGCGAAAGAGGGGAGTGAAGGAGGTGAGTGTGAGAGGGAAGAAGAGGGCGAGAGAGGGGAGGGCAAGACAGCGGGGAGGGCTAAGAGGGGAGGGCAAGAGGGAGGGAGCGGCCGAGAGAGGGTAGGGATGGAGGGGGGGGGGGGCGACAGAAGGGTGAAGGTGAGAGAGAGGAGGACGAGAGAGGAGAGGAAATTGAGGACGAGAGAGGGGAGAGCGAGACAAGGGGGAGAGGGTAGGGGAGGGCGAGAGAGGGGGAGTGAGACAGGGGAGGGCGAGAGAGGGGAGTGAGACAGGGGAGGGCGAGAGAGGGGAGTGAGACAGGGGAGGGCGAGAGAGGGGAGTGAGACAGGGGAGGGCGAGAGAGGAGAGAGAAGGAAGGACGCTAGAGAGGAGGGCGAGAGAGGGGAGGGAGGGAGGGAGGGCGAGAGAGGGGAGGGAGGGAGGGAGGGCGAGAGAGGGGAGGGAGGGAGGGAGGGCGAGAGAGGGGAGGGGGGAGGGAGGGCGAGAGAGGGGAGGGAGGGAGGGAGGGCGAGTGAGGGGAGGGAGGGAGGGAGGGCGAGAGAGGGGAGGGAGGGAGGGAGGGTGAGAAGAAGAAAGAGGGTGATGGGAGAGGGGGAAGCACGAGTGAGGGGGAGGGCAAGAGACTGGGAGAGGGAGGGGAGGGAGAGAGGGAGAGGTTGAGAGAGGGGAGGACGAGAAGGGGGAAGAGAGAAAAGGGGCCAGAGAGAAGGGGACACGGAGAGGGGGTCAGAGAGAGAGGGACAGAGAGACGGGGGAGAGAGCGAGGGTACACAGAGTGAGCGGGACAAAGAGATGGGACAGAGAAAGGAGAACAGAGAGAGGGGAACAGAGAGAGGGGACAGAGAGAGAGGGGACAGAGAGAGGGGACAGAGAGAGGGGATAGAGGTAGGGGGGACAGAGAGAGGGGGACAGAGAGAGGGGGACAGAGAGAGGGGGACAGAGAGAGGGGGACAGAGAGAGGGGGACAGCGAAACCGGGGACCGAGAGAGGGTGAGAGGAAGAAAAAGGGTGAGAGAGGGGATGGGAAAGAGGGGGAGCACGAGTGAGAGGGAGGGCAATAGAGGGGGAGGGCAAGAGATGGGGAGAGGGAGGGGAGGACGAGACGGATGGAGAGTACGAGAGAAGTGAGGGAGGGTGGGAAGGGCGAGAGATGGGGAGAGGGAGGGAAGTGAGACAGAGGGAGAGGTTGAGAGAGGGGAGGACGAGGAGGGGGAACAGAGAAAAGACACAGAGAGGGGGGGGTCAGAGAGAGGGGGGAAAGAGAGAGAGGGACAGGGAGAGGGGGCAGAGAGAAGGTGGACAGAGAGAGGGGGACAGAGAGAGGGGGACAGAGAGAGGGGAACAGAGAAAGGGGAACAGAGAAAGGGGAACAGAGAAAGGGGGACAGAGGGGGTGGACAAAGAGAGGGGACAGAGAGAGAGGGGAGAGAGCGAGGGTGCACAGAGTGAGGGGGACAAAGAGACGGGACAGAGAAAGGGGAACAGAGAGAGGGAGGACAGAGAGAGGGGGGACAGAGAGATGGGGGAAAGAGAGAGAGGGACAGGGAGAGGGGGCAGAGAGAGGGGAACAGAGAGAGGGGAACAGAGAGAGGAAGATGGGGGGGACAAAGAGAGGGGAATAGAGAGAGAGGGGAGAGAGCGAGGGTGCACAGAGTGAGGGGGACAAAGAGACGGGACAGAGAGAGGGGGAGAGAGAGAAGGGAATAGAGTGAGGGGAACAGAGAGAGGGGGACAGAGAGGGGACAGAGAGAGGGGGGACAGAGAGAGGGGGACAGAGAAAGGGGGACAGAGAGAGGGGGGGACAGAGAGAGGGGGGTCAGAGAGAGGGGGGGACAGAGAGAGGGGGTCAGAGAGGGGGGGGACAGAGAGAGGGGGGACAGAGAGCGGGGGGACAGAGAGAGGGGAACAGAGAGGCGGGGGGACAGAGAGTGGGGGCAGAGTGAGGGGGACAGAGAGAGGGGGACAGACAGATGGAAACAGAGAGACGTGAACAGAGAGAAGGGGACTGAGAGAGGGGGGGGACAGAGAGAGGAGCCAGAAAGAGGGGACAGAGAAAGTGGGGACAGAGAGAGGGAAACAGAGAGAAGGGAACAGAGGGAAGGGCACAGTGAGAAGGAAAACAGAAAGAGGGGTACAGAAAGAGAGGGACAGAGAGAGGAGGACAGAGAGAGGGGGGCAGAGAGACGTGGGGATGGGGGAAGAGAGGTGGGGGACAGAGAGAGTGGGGGAGAGAGAGAGGGGGACACAGAGAGGGGGACACAGAGAGAGGGACAGAAAGAGGGGACAGAGAAAGGAGGAACAGAGAGAGGGGGACAGAGAGAGGGGGACAGAGAGAGGGCGGACAGAGAGAGGGGAAAAAAGAGAGTGGGGACAGAGAGAGGGAACTGGGGGGACAGAGAGAAGGGAATAGAGAGCGTGGGGACAGAGAGAGGGGAACAGTGAAAAGGGGGCAGAGAGAGGGAAAAAGAAAGAGGGGAACAGAGAGAGGGGGCACGGGGGGACAGAGAGAGTCAGACAGAAAGATGGGGGACAGAGAGAGAGGAGGGACAGAGAGAGGGGGGACAGAGAGAGGGGGGACAGAGAGAGTGGGACAGAGAGAGGGGAACAGAGAGGGGGATAGAAGGGGGGGAAAGAGAGAGGGGGGGACAGAGAGAGGGGGTCAGAGAGAGGGGGGACAGAGCAAGGTGGGACAGAGAGAGGGGACAGAGAGAGGGGGGAACAGAGAGAGGGACAGAGGGGGGGACAGAGGGGGGACAGAGCGAGGTGGGACAGAAGACAGGGGGACAGGGAGGGATGGACAGACTTGGGGGACAGAGAGACGGGGGTATGGGGGGGTCAAAGAGAGGGGACAGAGAGATGGGTAGAGAGGTGGACAGAGAAAGGGAGGCAGATAGAGGGGGACGGAGAGAAGTGGACTGAGAGATGGAATCAGAGATGGGGGAACAGAGGGATGTGGACAGAGAGAAGAGAACAGAGAGAGGGGGACAGAGAGAGGGGAACAGAAAGTGGGGGACAGAGAGAGGGGGTACAGAGAGAGGGGGGGACAGAGAGAGGGGGACAAAGGGGGGACAGAGAGAGGGGGTACAGAGAGAGGGGGAGAGAGAGAGGGGGTACAGAGAGAGGGGGGACAGAGAGAGGGGGACAGAGAGAGGGGGGACAGAGAGAGGGGGGACAGAGAGAGGGGGGACAGAGAGAGGGGGACAGAGAGAGGGGGGACAGAGAGAGGGGGACAGAGAGAGGAGGGACAGAGAGAGGGGGGACAGAGAGAGGGGGACAGAGAGAGTGGGACAGAGAGAGGGGAACAGAGAGGGGTGGACAGAGTGAGGGTAGGACTGAGAGAGGGGAGACAGAGAGGGGGTTGACAGAGAGAGGAGAACAGACTTAGGGGGACAGAGAGACGTGGGGCCGGGGAGGGGACAGAGAGGTGGGGGACAGAGTGAGGGTGACAGAGTGAGGGGAACAGAGAGCGGGGGGACAGATTGGGGAGGACAGAAAGAGGGGCAGAAAGAGAGGGGACAGAGAGAGGGGGACAGAGAGATGGGTAGAGAGAGAGGTGGACAGAGAAAGGGGGATAGAGAGAGGGGTAAAGAGAGAAGAGGACTGAGAGATGGGAACAGAGAGAAGGGGACAGAGAGTGGGGACAGAGGGAGGGGTACAGAGGGAGGGGGGACAGAGGGAGGGGGACAGAGGGAGGGGAACAGAGAGTGGGGAACAGAGAGTGGGGAACAGAGAGATATGGAAAGAGAGAGGGGGAAAGAGACGGGTGGACAGAGAGAGGGGACAGAGAGAGGGGGGACAGAGGGAGGAGTCAGAGAGAGGGGGGACAGAGTGAGGGGGACAGAAAGATGGGGACAGAGAGAGGGGGACAGACAGAGGGGGACAGTGGGAGGTGGCCAGAGGTAGGGGGACAGAGAGAGAGGGTACAGAGAGAGGGGAACAGAGAGAGGGGGACAGAGAGAGGGCAAGAGGGAGGGCGACGGAGAGGGGAACAGAGTGAGGGGAAAAGAGAATGAATGACAGAGAGGGGGGACAGAGAGAGGGGGGACATGGAGAGGAGACAGAGAGGGGGGGGGCAAAGAGAAGGAGACAGAGAGAAGGGAACAGGGAGAAGGAGACAGAGAGAGGAGAACAGAGAGAGGGGGACAGAGATATGGAGATAGAGTGAGGGGGACAGTGGGAGGGGGGCATAGGGAGGGGAACAGAGAGAGGGGGGACATGGAGAGGGGGGAGAGAGTGAGGGGGACAGAGAGAGGAACGACAGAGAGAGGGGGTAGAGAGAAAGGAGGGACAGAGAGAGGGGAACAGAGAGTGAGAGACAGACAGAGTGGGACAGAGAGATGGGGGCATGGAGAGGGCGACAGAGAGTGGGGGACAGAGAGCGGGGGGTCAGAGAGAGGGGGACAGAGAGAGGGGGGACAGAGAAAGCGGGACAGAGAGAGGGCGACAGAGAGGGGACAAAGAGAGGGGAACAGAGGGGCGACAGAGAGAGGGGGAACAGAGAGAGGGGGGACAGAGAGAGTGCGACAGAGTGAGGGGGACAGAGGGAGGGGGACAGAGAGATGGGGACAGAGAGAGAGGGGGAACAGAGAGAGGGGGGACAGAGAGAGTGCGACAGAGTGAGGGGGACAGAGGGTGGGGTACGGAGAGAGGGGGGACAGAGAAAGCGGGACAGAGAAAGCGGGACAGAGAGAGGGCGACAGAGAGGGGACAAAGAGAGGGGAACAGAGGGGCGACAGAGAGAGGCGAACAGAGAGAGGACAACAGAGTGAGGGGGAAAGAGGGAGGGGGACAGAGAGATGGGGACAGAGAGAGAGGGGGACAGAGAGAGGGGGATGGAGAGAAGGGGACAGAGAGAGTGCGGACAGAGAGAGGGGGATAGGGAGAAGGGGACAGAGAGAGAGGGTATGGAGAGGGGGGAGAGTGTGAGGGGGACAGAGAGAGGAGGGGCAGAGAGAGGGGGATGGAGAGAGGGGGGAGAGAGTGAGGGGGACAGAGAGAGGAGGGACAGAGAGAGAGAGGGAGACAGACAAAGGAGGGAGAGAGAGGGCGAATGATTGGGCGACAGAGAGGGGAACAGAGAGTGAGAGACAGAGAGAGGGGGACAGAGAGAGGGGGGGCATGGAGAGGGGGGTGAGATTGAGGGGGAAAGAGAGCGGGGGGGACAGAGAGAGAGCGGGACAGAGGGTGGGGACGGAGAGAGGGGGGTCAGAGAGAGGGGGTCAGAGAGATGGAGGACAGAGAGAGTGGAGGGACAGAGAGATTGGGACAGAGAGAGGGGGGCAGATAGGGGGACAGAGAGAGGGGGAACAGAGAGAGGGCGACAGAGTGAGGGGGACAGAGGGTGGGGTACGGAGAGAGGGGAGACAGAGGGAATGGGACAGAGAAAGGGGGACAGAGAGAGGGCGACAGAGAGGGGACAGAGAGAGTGTGGACAGAGAGAGTGGGGACAGAGAGAGCGGGGACAGAGAGAGGTGGACAGAGAGAGAGGGATAGAGAGAGGGGGAACAGACAGAGGGGGAAAGAGTGGGGATGGACAGAGAGAGGGGGACCAAGAGAGGATGGACAGAGAGAGGCGGACAAAGAGAGGGGACAGAGAGAGGGGACAGAGAGTGGGAGTACAGAGAGAGGGGGACAGAGAGAGGTGGACGTGGAGGGAGGAACGAGAGAGGGGGACGAAGAGAGGGGACAGAGAGAGAGGAGCAGAGGGAGGGGTTCAGAGAGGGGGACAGACAGAGAGAGAGAGGGGGATAAAGAGAGGGCCGACACAGAGAGGGGAACAGAGAGAAGGGAACAGAGAAAAGGGAACAGAGGGAAGGGGACAGAGAGAGGGGAACAGAGATGGGGGGGACAGAGAGAGTGGGACAGAGATACGGGGATAGAGTGACGGGAACAGAGATAATGGGACAGACTGAGTGCGGACAGAGAGGGGGACAGAGAGAGGAGGGACAGAGAAAGGGTGACAGAGAGAGTGGGACACAGTGAGGGGGGAGAGTGAGAGGGGGAAAAAGAGAGGGGAGAGAGAAAAGGGAACAGAGGTAAGGGGACAGAGAGAAGGAGACAGATAGAGGGGGACAGAGAGGGGGGACAGAGGGGGGGACAGAGAGAGGGGGGACAGAGAGAGGGGGGACAGAGAGAGGGGGGACATGGAGACGGGGAGAGAGTGAGGGGAGACAGAGTGAGGGGAGACAGAGTGAGGGGGAGAGAGAGATGGGGACAGAGAGCGGGGGACAGAGAGAGGGGGACAGAGGGAGGGGGAAGAGGTTGAGGGGGACAGAGAGAAGGAGACAGAGAGAGGGGGAAGAGGTTGAGGGGGACAGAGAGAAGGAGACAGAGAGAGGGGGACATAGAGAGTGGGACAGAGATAGGGAAACAGGGTGAGGGGGACAGAGAGAAGGAGACAGAGAGAGGGGGACATGGAGAGGGGGACAGAGAGAGGGAGACAGAGAGAGGAGGATAGAGGGATGAGAGCAGAGAGTGGGGGACAGAGAGAGGGGAACATAGAGAGGGGGCAGAGAGTGAGGGGACAGAGAAAGGGGTGAAAGAGAGAGGGCGAATGATTGAGCGACAGAGAGGGGAACAGAGAGTGAGAGACAGAGAGAGGGGTCAGAGAGAGGGGGACATGGAGAAGGGATAACAGTGAGGGGGACAGAGAGAGGGGGGACAGAGAGAGCAGGACAGAGGATGGGGGACGGAGAGAGGATGGGCAGATAGGGGGACAGAGCGAGGGGGAACAGATAAAGGGGGACAGAAAGAGGGGAACAGAGAGAGGGGGACAGAGAGAGGACGACAGAGTGAGGGGGACAGAGAGACGGGGGACAGTGAGAAGGGGGACGGGGGGGGACAGAGTGAATGGGACAGAGAAAGGGGGACAGAGAGAGGGCAACAGAGAGGGGACAGAGAGAGGGTGGATAGAGTGACGGTGGACAGATAGACGGGGGACAGTGCGAAGGGGGACAGAAAGAGGGGAACAGAGAGAGGGGAACAGAGAGAGGGGGACAGAGAGAGGACGACAGAGTGTGGGGGACAGAGGGAGGGGGTCAGAGAAAGGCGGGCCAGAGAGAGGGGGAAAGAGAGGGTGGACAGAGAGAGGGGGACAGACAGAGGGGGACAGACAGAGGGGGACAGAGGGAGGGGGCCAGAGGTAGGGGGACAGAGAGAGGGTACAGAGAGAGGGCAAGAGGGAGGGCGACAGAGAGGGGAACAGAGTGAGGGGAAAAGAGAATGGACGACAGAGAGGGGGGACAGAGAGAGGGGGGACATGCAGAGGAGACAGAGAGGGGGGGCAAAGAGAAGGAGACAGAGAGAAGGGGACAGGGAGAAGGAGACAGAGAGAGGAGAACAGAGAGAGCAGGACAGAGATATGGAGATAGAGTGAGGGGAACAGAGAGAGGAGGGACAGAGAGAGGGAGACAGAGAGAGGGGGACAGAGAGAGGGGGATAGAGAGAGGGGGGACAGAGAGAGGGGGATAGAGAGAGGGGGACAGAGAGAGGGGGATAGAGAGAGGGGGGACAGAGAGAGGGGGATAGAGAGAGGGGGACAGAGAGACGGGGATAGAGAGAGGGCGATAGAGAGAGGGCGATAGAGAGAGGGGGACAGAGTGAGGATGGACAGAGAGAGGGGGACAAAGAGAGGGGGGGACTGAGAGAGGATGTACAGAGAGAGGGTTAAAAGAGAGAGGGCGGACCAAGAGAGAGGGGACAGAGAGAGAGGGGACAGAGAGAGTGGGGACAGAGAGAGGGGGGACAGAGAGAGAGGGGACAGAGTGGGGACAGAGAGAGAGGGGACAGAGAGGGGGACAGAGAGAGGGGGGACATGGAGAGGAGACAGAGAGAGGGGGACAAAGAGAAGGAGACAGAGAGAAGGGAACAGGGAGAAGGAGACAGAGAGAGGAGAACAGAGAGAGGAGGACAGAGATATGGAGATAGAGTGAGAGGAACAGAGAGAGGAGGGAAAGAGAAAGGGTGACAGAGAGAAGGGGACACCGAGAGGGGGTACAGAGAGAGGGGGACAAAGAGAGGGGACAGAGAAAAGGGAACAGAGGGAAGGGGACCGAGAGAAGGGGATAGAGAGAGGGGAACAGAGAGTGGGGGACAGAGAGGGTGGGACATGGAGAGGGGGGACATGGAGTCGGGGGAGAGAGTGAGGGGAGACAGAGTGAGGGGGACAGAGAGATGGGGACAGAGAGAGGGGGACAGAGGGAGGGGGACAGCAAGAGGGGGATAAAGAGAGGGGGACAGAGAGAGAGGGCATGGAGAGGGGGGAGAGAGTGAGGGGGACAGAGAGAGGATGGACAGAGAGTGAGGGGGACAGAGAGAAGGAGACAGAGAGAGGGGGACATAGAGAGGGGGCAGAGAGTGAGGGGGACAGAGAGAGGGGTGAAAGAGAGAGGGCGAATGATTGTGCGACAGAGAGGGGACCAGAGAGTGAGAGACAGAGAGAGGGGGACAGAGAGAGGGGGTGCATGGAGAGGGGGTGAGATTGAGGGGGAAAGAGAGCGGGGGGACAGAGAGCGCGGTTCAGAGGGTGGGGACGGAGAGAGGGGGGACAGAGAGAGGGGGTCAGAGAGTGGGGGGACAGAGACAGTGGACGGACAGAGAGATTGGGACAGAGAGAGGGGGGCAGATAGGGGGACAGAGAGAGGGGGAACAGAGAGAGGGCGACAGAGTGAGGGGGACAGAGGGTGGGATACGGAGAGAGGGGAGACAGAGGGAATGGGACAGAGAAAGGGGGACAGAGAGAGGGCGACAGAGAGGGGACAGAGAGAGGGTGGATAGAGAGAGTGGGGACAGAGAGAGAGGAGACAGAGAGAGGGGGGACAGAGTGAGGACGACAGAGTGATGGGGACAGAGAGAGGGGGAAAGAGGGAGGGGCCAGAGGTAGGGGGACAGAGAGAGGGGGGACAGAGAGAGGGGTACAGTGGGAGGGGGCCAGAGGTAGGGGGACAGAGAGAGGGGGGACAGAGAGAGGCGGACAGAGAGAGGGGGACAGAGAGATGGGGACAGAGAGAGGGGGGATAGAGAGAGGGGGACAGAGAGAGGGGGACAGAGAGATGGGGACAGAGAGATGGGGACAGAGAGAGGGGGGATAGAGAGAAGGGGACAGAGAGAGGGGGACAGAGTGAGGATGGACCGAGAGAGCGGACAAAGAAAGGGGACAGAGAGAGGGGTACAAAGAGCTGGTCAGAGAGAGGGGACAGAGAGAGAGGAACAGAGAGAGGGTAACAGAGAGAGTGGGGACAGACAGAGGGGGATAAAGAGAGGGGGGACAAGGAGACGGGTACAAAGAGAGGGTCAGAGAGAGAGGACAGAGAGAGAGGAACAGAGAGCGGGGGTACAGAGAGAGGGGACCAGAGAGAGTGGGGACAGAGAGAGGGGGATAAGGAGAGGGGGAGCAGAGAGAAGGGGACAGAGAGAGGGGGACAGAGGGAGGGGGACTGAGAGAAGGGATAGAGAGAGGGGGATAGAGTGAGGGGAGCAGAGAGAAGGGGACAGAGAGAGGGGAGAAAGTTACGAGGACAGAGAGGGGGTGGACAGAGATTGGGGAACTGAGAGAGGGGGACAGAGAGAGGGGGCAGGGAGAGAGGGGCAGGGAGAGGGGGACAGAGAGAGGGACAAAGAGAAGGAGACAGAGAAATGGGGGGCTGAGAGAGGGGGGACAGAGAGAGGATGAACAGAGTGAGGGGGAACAGAGAGAGGGTGGACAGAGAGAGGAGACAGAGAGAGGGGGGACTGAGAGAGGAGGACAGAAAAAGTGGGGACAGAGAGGGGGGGACAGAGAGAGGATGGACAGAGAGGGGGGACAGAGAGAGAATGGACAGAGAGAGGGGGCAGAGAGAGAATGGACAGAGAGAGGGGGACAGAGAGAGAATGGACAGAGAGAGGGGGCAGAGAGAGGGGGACAGAGAGAGGAGGACAGAGAAAGTGGGGACAGAGAAAGTGGGGACAGAGAGAGGGGAACAGGGAGAAGGGGACAGAGGGAGGAGGACGTGGAGAGGGGGACAGAGAGAAGGGATAGAGTTACGAGGACAGAGAGAGGGTGCACAGAGAGTGGGGAACAGAGAGAGGGGGTCAGAGAGAGGGGGACAGAGAGAGGGGGGACAGCGAGAGGGGTACAGAGAGAAGGGGCACAGAGAGACGGGGACAGAGAGAGGGGTACAGAGAGAGGGGGACAGAGAGAAGGGGCACAGAGAGACGGGGGACAGAGAGAGGGGTACAGAGAGAGGGGGACAGAGGGTGGGGGATGGAGAGCGGGGAGACAGAGATAGGGGTGTCAGAGAGAGGGGGACAGAGAGAGGGGGTCAGAGAGAAGGGAGACAGAGAGAGAGGAGGGACAGAGAGATAGGGACAGAGAGGGGGGGTAGACAGGGGGTCAGAGCGAGAGTGGACAGAGAGAGTTGGGACAGAGAGAGGGGAACAGAGAGAGCGGAACGGGGGGAGACAGAGAGAGGGGGTACAGAGAGAGTCGAGCAGAGAGAGGGGGGACAGAGAAAGGGGGATAGAGAGCGGGCAACAGAGTGAGGGGGACAGAGGGAGGGGACAGAGTGAGGGGGACAGAGAGGGGGGCATATATGGGGGGACAGCGTGAGGAGGGATAAAAGACAGGAGGACAGGGAGGGTGGACAGAGCGAGGGTGGGACAGTGAGAGGGGGCAGAGAGAGGGGTACAGAGAGAGTGGAGACAGACAGAAAGGGGGATAAAGAGAGGGGGACAGAGAGAGGGGAACAGTGAGAGTGGAGACAGACAGAAAGGGGATAAAGTGAGGGGGACAGAGAGAGGGGACAGAGAGAAGGGGACAGAGAGAAGTGGACAGAGAGAGGGGGGCAGAGAGAAGGGAAAAGAGAGAAGGGGACAGAGAGAGGAGGGACAGAGAGAGGGGGTAAGAGAGAGGGGCAGAGAGAGTGGGGACAGAGAGTGAGGGGGAGAGAGATGGGGGGCAGCAGAGTACTATATTGACTATATATACCAATATTGTATACATATTTCCTCCTCTGCCTGGCTGTTTCCTGTCAGTGGGACAGAGAGGATGGTGATGTTGCCGGAGACATAGACCTGTTCACAGAATCCTGCTCTACAGACAATATCTGAGTGTTGCTTGATTAGTCTGTTTGAAATATACGGCAGGTCACTTTTACATTTCGTGTCATAAAGAGTTACTGTCACTTTATGTCTTACATATTTGAAAATAAACCAAACATCATTGCTTTTCCGTTACAAATAATTGAAGTGAACAAAACTTAAATTACCAGCGTACACACCTAATTATTGTACAACTCAGTGACTGTAGTAACCATTTTCAGATCAGCAAATTTCCTGCACATGACATTTTTTTAAAAGAAAGTCTGAATTCAGAAAGAGCGTTATCACACCTCACCACTTCAATCTGCAAAATACCGACCATCAGCCAAATTTGTCCAGGGGGCTTCCAAACTTGAGCTGGACTGTTATTCACACTATCCCTTACAACAAAAACAGCCCGAACCAAGAAGGGAATACATGAGACAGCCTGTTCAAAGGTCTATTGTAGGGCTTCATGCTGGTCCACATATATTTCAGCACTTGTATAAATGACCTGCCAACAACCATGTCGTGCAATTTTATCTCTTCTGATGACTTGGAATGTGTCACCAAAGCTCTATAATTCAGCACATTGAACCCAATCCCCTGAAGATGTTATAAATGTGATGGACTCCTGCAGCACATGGCATCTTATATTGAACCCTCATAAACGATACTGAGTGTACGTCAGCTCCACAATGTCAGTATCCAAACAGTAACCAGACTGTGCATTACAAAGTACCTCATTGTGATTCGTTCACACTTTTCATTATATTCTCACCGTAAAATTGAACAGAACAACTGGCTGCGTTTGGAAACAAATGGAAATTTCTATGTAAATGTTTTCGGCATTGCTTTAACCACTGACAGCAACATTTTATTACTGAAGGCCGTAAAGCCTTTTATTGCTCACTTAGTACAAACCCAACCATTTGTTTTGTTCAAATTTATAACTGGAATATCATCAAAACAATGCACAAATCACAATAAGGAACTTTCAAATCATGCGCCCAAGATCAAATGATTAAGCATAAGGACTTTAAAAATGTACAAGTATTTTTACATGTATGAGTATTTATGCTAATATAAAAACACTAACATTTCTGTGACAATAATTTAACTGTGTCCAAATGTTCTACAGTCGGTACGAGTACATATTTGCTGCTTTTATCTCGCAAGTCAGTAATTCGGTATGTGAATGTCAATGTCTGCGTGATGCTAGGTATGTAGGCCTTGACTCTGAAATACTGACGTATTGTTTCAAATAGCAAACCCCGACTCCAGCATCAGCTGTTCACAGCAAGCAAGGTACTGACTGGACCCAACCAACCTGCGCGCACAAACTCTCATCTCCCTGACCAATATTGGTCATGCTTGGAAAATATGTTTAATTTTAGTTCATTCTGTTGCTGATTACGTCAGTATTCATTGCCCATTCTCTCGTTTCCCTTGAAAAGGTGTTGGTGAATTGCTTTCTTGAACTGTTGTCGTCTGTGTGTTTAGGGAGACATAATGAGGGAAGATCTCGAAACAATAACACAAAATAAACAGTAACGTATTGCTAAACTAGGAGTGGTTTGGACAGAACATGAGTGCGCTAGTATTCCCATTTATCTGCTACTCTTGTCCTTCTGATGTCCCTGATTTTGAAAGGTGTAGTGTTCGAATCCTGCGTGAATTTCTTCACATCTTGTGTACGGTACACATTGCTGCTACCGAGTGTTAATGGATTAGAGATGAAGCTGCACTCATCTAGATAAATGGGACAGTAAACAAAACGGTTAGGTGTGAAATAACTCTCACACTGCACTGACACATCGTCACTCGAGGACAGAAATAGCATGGGTTTACACACAGAATAAATGTACACCTATGTTAGCCCTTTCGTATTCCTCAGCCGTATTCAGCATTGTGTTGGATATGCTTTAAGCCACCCTTGACATTGCCTCCATCAAACAATGAAGGATAGATACAGCATGGGGTTAGAAACAGGGTAATGTTCCCACTAAACCGACATGTTTCATATTCCCAGGCCACGTCCAGCATGGAGTTAGATATTAATTAATCAGACTCCATATCGACCCCACACCAACAGTCCCAGGACAGGTACAGCACAGGACAAGATAAAAAGTAAAACACCACATAAACTGATGTACATCAGGAGCCACCAGAACAGCATAACCACAACATCTAATACAGATTGATATTCACACTGTGCTAACCCAATCGAACACTGTAGGTTAGTTATAGACAGGAGTTAGCTAAATATTAAAGATCACCCTGCAGTATCCCCATCAGACACTCGCAGGAAATGGGCAACATGGGTGGCACAGTGGCTCAGTGGTTACCACTGCTGCCTCACAGCACCAGGGAACTGGGTTCGATTCCAGCTACAGGCGACTGTCCGTGTGGACTTTACACATTCTCCTCATGTTTGCGTGGGTTTCTTCACATAATCCAAAGATGTGCAGGTTAGGAAAATTGGCCATGCTAAATTTCCTATAGTTCTCAAGGATTTGTGGGTTAGTCGGATGAAATGTATAGGAATGAGTTTGGGTGGGATAGGCTTTGGACAGTTGGTGCGGACTTATTGGGCCGGGGGCCTTTTTCCACTCTGCACTACCACTATCACACAGATTCAGGACAGGTAAAGGAAAGGTTTTGACACAAGTTAAAGCTCCATCTACACTGTTCTCTGTCAAACACTGTCAGGTCAGTGTAATAATGCTGCCACTTTCAGAAGGTTATTTTGTCCTTGGGTTTTTTTTTTGTAAATGAGAAGTTGTAACGGCAGAGGTGTCAAAATTTCTCAGAAAGAGCCCACTTGAACAATGGTGAGGAGTGGCCAGTTCCCCCAGTTCAGGCTTTTGTTCTGATTTGGTTTATTTGGAACAGAGAAGCTGCCGATAGCAGGCACAGAAGCCGCTGCAGCTGAAACAGATTCCATACTTCAGTAGATGATCCCTGACTGAATTTTATCTCAGAAATCTCTCCTGCCCGCAAGATTCTGTGTTTACATTTACCTTTCACCAAATTGTGTGTTTATGGGATGTTACGGGAATTGGAACGGTTCATTGGTTAAGTTGCGTTACTGAGGTGCTTTAGTTTTCAAATAATGAAGTTATTCTAAATTCTGTTTTCTTCGTGTTTCAGCTGTAGTATTTCGATAACATTGTGTTTTCCTTAAAGCTGAGTGGTTTGGACCAGCTGCATCAGTCCTGAAATATCCACTACACATCATGGAGACCACGCTTGAAATATTGTGTCCCGTTCTGGTCGCCCTTCTATAGAAAAGCTACAGATGCTTTGGAGAGGATGCAAAGAAGGTTTACCAGGATGCTGCCTGGACTGGAGGGTTTGCCTTATGAAGAAAAGTTGAATAAGCTCGGACTTTTCTCTCTGGAGGGAAGGGGGAAGAGTGGAGATCTGAATCGAGGTATACCAGGTAATGAGAGGCATGGATAGAGTCAATAGCCTGAGACATTTCCCCAGAGCAGGATTGACTGGCATGAGGGGTCATTGTTTTAAGATATTAAGAGAAGAGTATCGAGGGATCATCAGTGGTAGGTTCTTTAAACAGAGAGTTCTGAATGCATGGAATGTGTTGTCAGCAGTGACGGTGGAAGCAGGACCATTAGGGAATTGAGGGGTGCATAGTTCAGGTTTTTTTTTATTTTACATTAGGATTAATCTTCTGCATAACATTGTGGGACCAAGAGCCTGCTTGGTGCTGTACGTTTCTATATTCTATGTTGTATCTTCTATTTTATAGAAAACTTGCCCCTTTTTAAAAACAGTCTATCCTTCCATTCTTCCTACCAAAGATGCTGCCTCACAAGTTCCGACATTTTATTCTACCTGCCATTTTTTTACCCACTCTCCTCAACTGTCCAAGTACTTTCGCAGCTACATGCCTATTTGACATTTGCAAACTTAGCAACAATCCAATCAGTTCCTTTGTCCAGAATGTTAATGTATAACGTGAATAGTTGTGGTCTCAACTCTGATTCCTGCAGAACTCACCTAATCACCGACTACCTTCCATGAAAAAGACCTCTTCATCCTTACTCCCTGCCTACTGCCAGTCAGCTAATCCTTTACCCACGCTGAAAACTTGTCCCTGACAACTTGAGTTTTTTCCTATTCTTCAGCCTGCTGTGAAACACCTAGTCAAAGGATAAGTTAGTATTCGTATATTTGAAAAATAGCCAAATTGATGCTGAAAGTTTGGATGACATGCCCTTACATTGCACAAGGAAGAAGCTGATACACAAGAGAACAAACTATGTTAAGAACATAATGAAGATGAGACATGTTGTACAGATTCAGTAAGTGAGCAAAAGTTGTAAAACAATGTGAGCGCATTCACAGCAAAAATCAAAAAGCTAACGTATTTTAAATAGAGAATCAAAAAACAAGTCACGGGACAATCTGTTTTTTGTTGTCTATGAAAAACAGAAGATTTACTCCCGGGCATAGCAAATGACTAGGTTTCTTCACTCGACTGATTTTTGGTATGAAGGTTTTGGCTTAGCATAAACTGCTTAACATGTTAGGCCTGCATTCCTGGTTGTTTAGGTCCACAGATCCATGGAAATACATGGTCAATTGTTGCCTTCTTCCATCATTCCATTGACTCTGGAGCAGTTCCTGCAGATTGGATGGTGGGAAATGTAATTTTACTGTTTAACATGACAGAGAGAGGAAAGTAAATCAGTGATGGACAGAACAGTCAGCCTAACATCAGTGCAGGAAACTGTTAAGTTTTACTATCAAAGTTATATTAGCACGTGGAAAATATTTTGGGAAATTGATAATATTTTACAGCAGTAATCAGAGATGAAATAACTGAAGATTCATCCAATGAAGTTTACCGGGTGGAGCTAAGAAATAAGAAGGGGATGGTAACGTTAATCAGGTTGTACTATTGGCCCTAAATAGTCAATGGGAATTAGTGGAACAACTGTGCAGGGAGACTGGGCAGATTTGCAGGAACAATAGAGGAGCAATCATAGGAGATTAAAATGTTTCTAACATAGAATGGGACTGACAGAGCGTTGAGGATTAGATGGAGTGCAATTTGCTAAATGCATTCAGGAATGTTTCCTCAAGCATTTAATAAGGGGTCCTGCACACAAAGGGGAAAACACGAACTATGTTTGTGAAATAGGGCAGGATAGGTGACTGAGGTGACAGTGGGGAGCACTTTTGAACCAGTGAACATGGTTGTGTTAATTTCACAACAGTTTAGGAGAGTGATAATACTGGTCCATAGGTTCACTTATAAAGTGGGCTAAGACAAATTTTAATGGAACTAAGCGCGATGTTGCGGGGTTGATGGGAGTAGTTTGTTTACAGGTAAACTGATCTCCGACAAGTGGGAGGTCTTTTATAAGTGTGATAGTTAGCATTCAAGGTCTATATGTTCCTGTGAGGATAAACTGCAACGTTGGCAGGAAAAAGGAACCCAGGATGACAAGCGATATTGAGACCTTGACCACAAAAAGGAGGGATGCATCATTCAGGTATAGGCAGGTGGGAATAAAGGAAACCCTGAAGGTATACAAAGGATACAGGAATTTACTGAAAAAAAGAAATCAGGAGGGCGAATGGGGGAACAAGATAGTCTTGGCTGAGAAGGTTAGGGTGAATCCAAAGAGGTTCTTTAAGTATATTAAAGAAAAAAAGAATAACTACAGTGAGAATTGGGTTACCTTAAGGACCAAGGAGGAAATGTGTGTGCAGAATCAGGGTAAGGTTGTCAGTGAATATTTTTCCTTTGTGTTTACTGGGGAGAAACATTTGAATACCTTGGAACTTGGGGAAGGTATTTGAGAAAACTTGGGGACATTCTATATTAGCTGAAAATGTGTTGCTGGAAAAGTGCAGCAGGTCAGGCAGTATCCAAGGAGCAGGAGAATCGATGTTTCGGGCATGAGCCCTTCTTCAAGAATCTGCCCGAAACGTCGATTCTCCTGCTCCTTGGATGCTGCCTGACCTGCTGCGCTTTTCCAGCTACACATTTTCAGCACTGATCTCCAGCATCTGCAGTCCTCACTTTCTCCTAGACATTCTACATTACATTAGAATAGATGTGGGATGTATTAGAGTGCATGAATTTGGATACATGTCTTAGTCCTGACGAGATATATCCAAGAACACTGCAAGGGGCTCGAATAGAAATTGCAGAACTTTGGCTAGATATATTTGCAACACTGTTAGCTACAGGTGAGATCCCGAAAGACTGGAGAGTAGCGAACGTTGTGACAATATTCAAGAAAGACAACAGAGAAAAGCCTGGGAACTACAGACCAATAAGCTTGATGTTTGTGGTGGGTTAGTTTTCTGAGAAGATTCTGAGAGATAAGGCATAAATGCATTTGGAGAGACAGGGTTTGTTTCAGAGTAATCAGCATGGCTTTGTATGTAGGAGATCAGCCTTACAAATTTGTTAGAGCTCTTTGATGAAGTAACCAAGCATGTTGATGAGGGCAGAGTGGTAGACGTAGTCTGGATAGATTTCAGAAATGCCTTTGATACGTTTGGCCTTTATAGGCTCCTCTGGAAGGTTAGATCGCATGGAATCCAGGGCAATATGGCAAATTGGATACCCAATTAGCTTGATGGTGATGAGCAGATGGTAACAGTAGAAGGATGCATTTATACTGGAGGACTGTGACGAGTGGAGTGCTTCAGAGGTCGGTGCAGGGCCCATTGCTGTTTGTTACCTATATCAATGATTTGGATGAGGGTGCACAACACATGGTTGGTAAGTTTGCAGATTACATTAAAATAGTTGGTAACTTGCACAGTGAGGAAGGTTATGAGAAATTGCAGTAGGAACTTGATCAGCTGGAGAAGTGGGCCAAGAAACGGCAAGTGGAGTTTAGTCCAGATAAGTGTGAGTTCTTGCATATTGGAAAGTCAAATCAAGATAGGAATTTCAAAGTGAATGATAGGACGTTAAGGACTGCAGTGGGGGTTCAGGTGCACTCTTCTCTGAAAGTGGAGTAACAATTAGACAGGGTAGTGAAGAAGGCTTTTGACACACTAGGCTTCATGATTCAGGGCATTAAGTACAGAAGTTGGGAAATTATGTTCCAGATGTGTAGTACGTTAATTAGACTGCACTTTGAGTATTGTATTCAGTTTTGGTCACCTTACGATAGGTAGGATGTTATTAAACTGGAAAGCGTGCAGAAGAAATTTACAAGAATGTTGCCAATGTTCCAACGGTCTGAGATACAGGGAAAGATTGGACAAGCGAAGACTTTTCTCTTTACTGCCGAGGAGACTAAGAGGGGATCTTATAGAAGTTTTTTTTACGTTCAAAAGAGGCATGGATAGAGTGAATGCACTCAGTCTTTTCCCACTCTAGGGGAAACGAGGACTCGAGGGCATCAGTTTAATGTTCAAGGGGAAAGAATAAGAGGGAACTTGCAGGACAACTCTTTACTCATACGAAGGTACGATTTTGGATTGAGTTGCCAGTGGTCGTGGTTGGGGGAGGGATATTAACAGCTATTGAAAGGTATTTGAATTAATAATTGAATAAGAAATGTTGAGGAGGATATGTTCCATGTGCAGGGAAATGGGGTTAGCGTAGATGGATGGTTTGGTCGGCTTTGACCAGCTTGCACAAACGGGTCTGTCTTTGTGCTGATGGGATTCTATAATCATTTGAATCTATGACTGTAGAGATTGCGTGCAAACGGGATGTTTTTAATGTTTGGGGAGTCTAAAACATGTTTTAATGTTGGGTCAGATGGGAAAAGTATTTATGAGTGAGATGAGAAAAGCCAAGACATTGTACACATTAGGGCATGAAGCAGTTTGTTTTTAAATAGATCTTCATGGTAATCAAGTAAAAAGGAAAGAACGTGGGAATATGCTTTTGGTATTGATAATATAATCGTATTGGATAGGGGAGCACTTTTAAACTGATTAATGCTGGACTTTTTCACCCAGTCTTGATGATTCCATGTTTGAATTCAGGGGGATCGCTGTTTCACTTTTTGTCACATATCTCCACCAATCACTACATTTTAAAATATAACTGCGTTGGTAACATTAAAAATAAATACAGGTCTCAGACTTTATCTAGTTCAGCGTTAACAAGTTTGCCAAGTTTACATATTAAGTAAAAACATTGTCGTTATTTTCAAGCTAAAACTCCCCAAACAAAGCTACAATGAAAAAATGTAAAGCTCTTCAGAGTGTTATCTTTGAAACACTTTGGAGGAATAAGTGAGGATTGCAGATGCTGGAGATCAGAGTCAAAAAGTGTGGCGCTGGAAAAACACAGCAGGTCAGGCAGCATCCCAGGATCAGGAGGATCAACGCTTCAGGCATAAGCTCCTCATCAAGAATGCCTGATGAAGGGCTTCTGACCGAAATTTCGACTCTGATGCTCCTCGAATACTGCCTGACTTGCTGTGCTCTTCCAGTGCCACACTTTCTTTTACTTTGAAACACTTCGAACAAATGGTAGTTAAACTCATGACCAAGAAGAAATAACAGGTAACACTAGATAGTGTTGCGATGCGGTTCTGCTCACACAGCCTGCTGGTGCTGGACTCCAGTCCTTGACCAGTTGTATTTGGCTGAATGACCTTTGCTTCAGCTGCCGGGTTTTTTTTAGAACGCATACCCCACAGAAATTCACCACAAGTGGGAAAGATGACGTTGGGTTTCTCAGCTTCTCCATGCTGCTGTATAGAGAGACAGAGGGCTGTGAGCTCATGCTTCACAGGTAGCATAAATTCTCTCCTTCTCTGAGTTCCAACATGCAATAGTCTTATCCCAACCCCAGACTGAATGTCATGAACTCTCTCTGAATGTTTCCAGACTGAAACATCTGCCATCTTTAGCAGTGCCACTTATTATTATGTCGGTCAAGAGATTTTATTTTTATGATTCATATTTTTAAAATATGTTAAAATGAAAAGATCTTATTCAATGACTATTTCCCCAACATTGAGTTTCCTTCACAAGCAGAAGAATCCATTGGATATGCACACAAAACACACTGCTCATTCTCAGATCTCACCAACTAAACTTTGATATCATTCCAGGAATGAGTGAAGGTCGATATCCCTGGGAATTACTACAGTTACGGAGATAAAACTACAATGCACGAAGAAAACGACTGTTTGAAAGTTCAAAGCTTTTGCAGAAACAAAGCATCGTTTCATTATCTTCTGGCACTTCCTCTATCTGCATGATAACGTCTTTTGAGATTCATCAACGAGGACAGACAAATCTCTCTGGATCACCAAGTTCTGGGATGTTTCTCCATTTCAATCTTTTCCTGTTGTTTTATCCTTTGTGCCATAATATGGTAGTTCCCATAACATATGTAGTGCTACTGTTTCTGACGAATGCTTATTCACTCACTTCCCCTGCCTATGTCCCACTGGAGAGTCTCATACTCCACTTGACAACTTATTGAATGACCATCTTGATGCATGAGTTAATTGAACACCTATAAATTCACTACCATCATCCAAATCATTCAGATACACTGATATCTTTGGCTCTCCAACAATTAAAGCTTTTCAAACTTTACATTTACACATTTATCCCGACTTTTTACTACCTTAGTATTGAAGCTTTAAAGGGCTCAATTACGTAATCCTGACTCTGCTTTGCATTTTAGAGAAAATAAATCTTCTATTCGAGGGTAACAATTCTGGGTGGTTGAATCGTCTTCCTCGGGCACAATAGCAGCCTCGAAGGACTGGCTAAGAAAGATACACACGTTAAGAGCAGCATTTGGCTATTGTGTCCCTCGAACCTGCTGTACTATTGAGAGATCATTGCTGATCTGATTGTAGTTGAACATCCCACTGTTCTAAATCACATTGGCTCCTTTGTCCATCCTGTGAAGCTCAAACTCAAATACTTTCCATAAGCTAGACAGTCCTGCTTCCTGGAATGAGAATTTTACAGTCAGCACTGTCCTCAGGAGAAAAGAATATCCTTTTGTCAATCTGAAAAAGGAGAGTCCTTATTTAGTAATAGTTTTCCTTCACACAAATTTAAGAGCTATGTGATACAAGTGCAAATATAGGAACATATGCAGGTTATTCAGTTGGTCAACCCTATTCCACACAATCTTTAATTCAGTATTCAATCAGGAATCAAAAGTCTCTATTGCTCCCTGGAAAGATCTGTTTAAAGCAAAAATTACATTTGTGATGATGCTTTACTTTATCAAGGTGAGCTCGTCCTTTTTTTAACGAGAGTTTCTAAAGACAGAGGTGCTGAGCGGTCTAAGAAGATCTTAATTTAATCTCTTGAGCTTAGTTTAACAATGGCTGGAGAATGGCCAGTCCTCCCAGTTCAGTTTTACTCTCGTTTGCCCTCCCTCGGGCAGTCACAAGATACTGGAGACCAGGAAGATTGTAAGCTTTAGCAAATGATTCCTGATTGTCTTTCTTTGGATTTGCATTTGTCTGTGAGAAAAGGAGAGGTAATTACAGCAATAGCTCGGCACTAAATTTGGTGCAAATGCCAATGGAGTGTTTGGAAATGGCGAGAATACAATGGCAGGTGATTAAAGTTCAGAAATTGGAACTTACTAAAGTCGATGTAAGAGGATGGAGGTGAAAGTAGGAGGTTAGCTTAATGAGGAGCGGATGAACAAACTCATCGTTGCCAAAGTCCTGTTGAGGATCTCTTCAAATATACACAAGCATTGCTAAATTTGATGATAAGAATGTAGAAACGTTTTCAACTTAATTGAGTAAGTGACTAAACAATTAAGTGGCCAGTGACCATATTGGTTTTGTTGATCAAAGTAACGCTGGAATGTAGAGTTCGTGAGGTACTCGCATCACTGTCAGAGGAGATATCTGAGGCATAAGAGGAGATGAAGAAATCCATCTTAAATGCATAAGAGCTTGTGCCAGCATCCTACAGATAGCAATACAGAAGTCGAGGGAGGGACTGTAGTCAAATGCACATTGAGTTTGGAAGAATCAAAGTAAGGAATTGTGATTGGTGAATAAGGGAATTAAAAAAAAATAAACATGTGACACTCTTAGAGGGACAATTATTTCGAAGGAGTTCAAAAATTCCTGAGATAATGAGAACTCAAGTGGAAGATCAGAGAGTTAAATTAGCAAGATGAGTACTGAAATGTCTGATGATTATGACTTGTTTTGTAAACCAAAATTGAGCTTCCAAAGTAAATAGCAATCCATGGGGGGTGGAATTTGGGGAATAGAGAAAGCCTCTCTCAGTGAGGGAAAGATCGATAACGGTGAAGATAATAAAGATAACTTACCACAGGGTAAAATGGAAACCAATGAAGTGGAAAGAAAAGTTAAAAGCTCCGGTGTTTTCACTGCAATAAAGAAGGCCATATGAAGTCACAGTGTTGGTGTTGCTGGGAGAACATAAATGACCAGCAGGTGGTCATATAGAGGCTATGAAACTCAAGCTAAAAAAGACAAAAAACATTTTTACTGGCTTGGACTGCGTAACAATGTAATTGAATTTTATCAGATATATCATTCATGTCAAGTAATTGGAAAACCACAGGCAGTAATAAAATCCGCACCACTCCTGCATTTGGGAAACCTTTAAAAAGACTCTTAATTGATTGTGTAGGACCCCTGTCTCAATCAATATGTAGGAATCAGTATTTGTTAACAATCATAGATGTGTCTACAAGAGTTGCAGAGGCCATTTCTTTAAGCAATAATACAGGTTAAAGTATTGTAGGAGAACTGCTCAAATGTTTGGCTAGATAGGGACTACCTACAGAGTTAAAACCAGATTAAGCGTCAAAATTTATATCAAAGTTATTCAGGAAACGTATGAATAGTTCAGGAATAAAACAAATCAAATAAACTGCCGATCATCCAGAATCGCAAGGAGCACGAGAAAGTTGAAATCAGACATTAACGACCATGTTAAGGGTGTTTTATGAAGAGAATACAGATGACGGCGATGAAGGAATTCTGTTTGTCCTTTTTGTCATTAGAGCTGCAATAAATAGATCGATCAAATTCAGTCCATTTGGAGGAGGTTTTTGGGCACGAGGTGAGACAGTCACTAAAATTGGTGAAAGAGAAATTGCTGAGACAAAATTTAGAGACCACATCTCTGGACTATGTATCAATTTTTTGCGAATTGGTAAATAGAGTGGGGGAATTTACAACACTGATGTTTAAAAATATCAGATTATGAGATGAAACAGGAAGCAGAAAAAAAATCAAAAACTCACTATTGTACTGTCAGAGATAAGGTGTTAATATTGCTTCCAATGAACCTTAAAAACAACGTTTCATTGACTTTATCGAGTCGAAGAGAGATTGATTGAGGTGAACTATTTGACAAGGTCTCCAGGCAGAATGTAGTCTCATTAAGTGCGTCATGTTAATATGCTTATAATATATTTTGGCAGAAAAGTAAAAAAGGAGACTAACTTACTGCGTACAGCACATAATGAAGAACACAATTCAGATGATTCTCAAGTGGACATTCCTCAGATTCGACTGTTCAATGAGGATATTGTCAAAATTGTATTAAATTATTGCATTACCTTCCAGTAGAATATCAACACGACCAGAAACAGTTAGTAGTATCGCATGGGGAAATTTATTTGAATAAACGGGGAAGTAATAATCGAATTATGCATGATGTAGGAAAATGATGAAGTGCTGTTCCACTTAAGCAACGTCCTTGTAGACTTAATAGTCTAATGATAAAAACAGCACAACATAAGGTGGAAGTCCAACAGGTGCATCTGGAGGCACTCGCCTTTGGAGCACTGCTCCTTCAACAGGTGGTTAGAGGGCCACATACCGGCCCTCTGACGTTGGCTCACTTGTTAACAAATGAGATTGAACGCATGCTCCAGGACAACATAATCAAATTGATTTGGAGTGACTGGAGCTCACCCATGATAATGGTTTCAAAACCAGATGGTACACAACGTTTATGTCAGTACAGACGCAAAATCTGATTCACACCTGATTCCACATTTGGAAGACTGTATTGAGAATTGGGACACACATATATTTGCTCGCATGTACCTTTCCTCAAAGAGCAGAAACAATTTTGGTTTCTGAAACACCGAATAGACTATATAATTTAGAGTTATGTTATTTGTTATGAAAAATACACCAGCCACATTTCAAAGTAGGAACCAATAAAGTCATTTCAATATTACCCAGTTGTTTGTTATGTATGGATAACCTGGCGATTTTTAGGCATACATAGTGAGAACATTTAGAGTGATTGAGTCAGAGAGATGTGATGCACAGAAACAGACCGTTCAGTCCAACTCATCCATGCCGATCAGTTATCCTAAACTAATCTCGTCCCATTTGCAAGCAATGGTCAAATATCCATTTAATACTTTGTCTATTTATCCTGTTATCAAAGTGCAAGTCTACTGTACCTTTAGGAAATTTGAAGAGCCAGTAAGGACTTCCTAACACTGAACGAGGTAAAAATGTCGTACTAGGTCAAAACCAATTGTACAGCTCTTTTGCTGTGGAAAAATAATTCAAATTTGCCCAAGCAGTTTGAATTATGCCCCAATATGCTAGAATCTAATAAAATTTGAAGTTAGTACATTGATAAAATGAAAACTAATGGAACGATCTGATGTTTTATAAGTAACATGTAAAATCTCCCTAAACTCCTACATCCGTTGAGAAGAACCTATCAGTCTACTAAAGATCATCTTTTCTCCTTCATAATTTATGGACGGAAAAAAATAGGACTGTCTTTTGCTCTAAAAATATTCTTCGGCCTAACATAGTACTTGTGTTTTACATTTTTAAAATTTAATGAACAGAATGATTTCAATAAATCATGCAATCAAGAAAAAAAACTCACTACTTCTACCTACTACCGTAAACATAAAGTAAGGTTACATGTTAAAACTATAACTTATTGTTTCTGTGCTGTGAGTCTCCCAAACAGTTTCCACCATGGTCAGCTGTGAATTTCACTGTTTGTTAATTTTTCCTAGATGCACTCCGATGTCCAGAGATCTATGAACTCAAGCAGAAAAGGCTGTAGCTGTGCAGATTCACTTCTTTGTCAGTCGCAGTTTTGCAGAATTAAGCAAATTGTTCGAATGACTTCAGGAGAGAGGCTGGGTGATAAACCTGGCTAAGAGTGAATTCGTCAAAGACAAAGTCATGTACGTGGGTCATGTTATCGGACCTCACGGAATGTGAAACACAGATTATTCCAGAAATTCCCACACCCTGTAAAAAAGGGATTGCCTGGACTGAGGGGGTTATTTTGGAAATTCATTCCGAAATTTAAAAGTGTGGCTTCTCCACTCACTGAATTATTGAAGTTATGCAGGAAAATTCATTGAACGATACGCTGTCAGAAAGCATTTGACAGCCTGCAAGCTGTGTTACTCACTGCCGCTGTATTAGCCACATCTAATTATGCAAAGTATTTCAAGATGACTATAGGTGTGAGTGATGTGGGTGTAAATGCTGTACTCTTACAAGACGAAAACTAGAAGATAGAAAAAACTATTAGATGTTTCTTCAGGAAATTGAAAATTCATCAACAGAAATGTACAGCAATTGCGAAGGAGACTTTGAACTTGGTATGGGCATTTAAGTATTGGTGTGGCAGTAATGTTCCTTATTCGAGTGTGTAGTGCTAGTAAAATACAGCAGATCACACAGCATTCGAGCAGCAGGGTAATCAAAGTTTTGATCATAAGCCCTTTGTCAGGAATGAGGCTTATAGGTTGATTGGCTGGGAGATGAATAGGCTGGGAATGGGGCTGGGGGTAATGTAGCTGAGAGTGCGATAGGTAGATGAAAGTGGAGGTGAAGGAGGTAGGTAGGAGAGAAGGATCAGCGGAGAGGTGGGAAGGCAGATACACATCTGGGACAGGTCAAGTGCTTGGTGCCAAGTTGGCGATTGGATCTGGGATAAGATGGGGGGAACTTAACTAAGGAAAAAGGAGGCAACTGTATTAATGCCATGTGGTGGAGGGTCCCAAGGTGAAAGATGAGGCGTTCTTCCTCCGGGCGTCATTTGAATCGAGATTGGCGTTGGAAGAGACCCAGGACCTGCATGACCTCGGAACAGTGAGAAGGGGAGTTAAAGTGTTTGGCCACGGGGCGGAGGGGCTGATTCGTGCATTCATTCCGGAGATATTCTCTGAGCCATAAACCAACGTTCCAACTCGGCACCGCCCTCATGGCAGGAGCGAACAGACTGAAATAACCTGTATTAATGAATGTGTGCATGATTATTGTCAATGTGATATATATATATATATATATATGTGCTTTAGTGTATTAACAAATTAAGACTAAAGAGGATCAAATGAACTCAACTTTATACTTTGGTGTTTCTTCTTTTCAGGAAGGAGGGTGACGCTGCTGTCATTTTAATGAGGTGATTTTGTCGTTTTTTTAAGAAAGGTCTTAAAAACAGAGATTTTGAGGGAAGAACCTAATTAAGCAGTGGCACTTGAGTGGTCAGTTCTCCTCGTTCAGGTTTTTTCTCATGTTAGTTTAGCTCTAGCAGTCACAAGTTGCTGGAGACCAGGAAGCTTGCAAACTTCAGAAAATGATTCCTAACTGACTTTGTCTCTGAAATCTCTCTGGATGATATTCTCTCCTGCCTCAAAGAATCTGTGTTTGAATTTGCCTTTTTGCCAAGGCATGTGTTTATGGGATGTGACATGATTGGAATGTCACATCCTATATATATGTACACACACACACACACACACACAATATGCTTTCAATATGCTTCAACAGCTTTTTTTTTCAGATTTCGTAGTCTGCAAATTTCGAAAGCAACTTGATAATGAAATTGTTGGAAGTTAGATTGATTCTGGTCATTCCCCCCACTATTTCCAGCCATTCTTCCCTCAATGATCGCAATGTCATCTATTTAGACTCTTAAATGTGCTGTTTCATTGCGATAGAAAAGGTGTTAGATTGAAAGAAGTTAACTGGAGCTCTGCGTTCTATGACAGTAATTAATGCAAATCTCCATGGATTATCGCTGGAGAGTTTCTCTCTTCTATTAATACCAGAGTCATTTGAATGAGCTAGCCTATAGCATCTGTAGAAACATGATCTCGACAATAACAGGGATCAGCAGCTCCACAGAAAGGGAGAGAAGAGATCAGAGTCTGGGAACATTAGACTGGAATGTTACAGCAATGAATCATAGTTTTATAGCGTTAAACTGGCATGTAATGACAATGGACAGGAGTTTATCCCTTGGTCTTTCCTGGCTTTCTCAGGAGTGGCCATCCTTGCCAATACGGATCATGTGTGTACTTTGGGTGATCCAAGCTGGTTACTATCCCATCCTCGCTATCGTTGGTGTCCCTGGTAAGTGTTTCAATCATACTATTTACTGCATTAGGCGTGTTGCACCGACTTACTGTCCTTTTTTTTAAATTCTAAAAGGATTGAAACACGTGTCATAATATCCATTCGTTAACTTTAACTCTTATCAAAAAAGTTTAAAGCGAAAACCAAATATCAGCAAGGCAGCCTATGTGGAACCGCAGGAGATGGGGGAGACTTAATTGAAAATTTTGCATTAATATTTACTGTGACGAAGGACATAGAAGATTATAGAATGTGGGAAGTAGATGGTGATTTTTTTTAATGTTCATATTACAGAGGAGGAGGTGCTGGATGCATTAAATGCATATAGGTGGATAAATTCCCAGGACCTGACCCTGTAACTGTATAGGAGGTTCGGCAAATGGTTGCTGGGTCCCTTCCTGAGATATTTTATCATCCATCGTCACAAGTGAAGGGCCAGGAGACTGGAGGTTGGCTAACATGGTGCCACCGATTCAGAAAGTTGGTAAGGAAAAGCCAGAGAAGAATTGACCAGTGAGCCAGACATCAGGGGTGGGCAAGTTGTTGGAGGGAATCCTGAGGGACAGGATTTACATGTATTTGGAAAGACAATGACTGATTGTGTTTAGACAACATAGCTTTGTGTGTGCAAAATCATGTCTCACGAACTTGTTTGAGTTTTTTTGAAGAAGAGATGAAGAGGATTGGTGAGGGCAGAGCGGTACGTGTGATCGATATGCATTTCACGAAGGATTTGGTAAGGTTCCTTGTGTTATACTGATTAGCAAGGTTAGATCTCATGGAATACAGGGAGAACTAGCCATTTGGCTACAGAACTGGCTCAAAGGTAGAACACAGAGTGTGGTGGTGTTGGAGGCTTGCCATTTAAACTGAAGGCCTGTGACCAGCGGTGTGCCAAAATGATCTGTGTTGTTTCCATAACTTTTCGCCATTTATATGGATGGTTTGTAAGCATAGTTATCTGCAGATGACACCAAAATTGGTGGTCTTGTGGACAGCAAAGATCACTATCTCAGAATAAAATGTACCGAGGAGTGGCAGATGGAGTTTAATTCAGATAAATGTGAGGTGCTGCATTTTGGAAAGGCAAATCATAGCAGGACTTCTACAGTCAATGGAAATGTCTGGGGGTGGGGGGTGGGTGTTGCTGAACAGAGACCTTGGAGTGCACGTTCATAGTTCTTTGCAATTAAGTCGCAGGTAAATAGGAAAGTGAAGAAGACTTTTGTTATGCTTTGTTCTATTGGGCAGAGCATTGAGTTGGGAATTGAGAGATCAATTTGGGACTTTACAGGAATGGTTAGGCCATATCTGGTATATTGTTTGCGGTTCTTGTCTCCCTCTTATCGGAAGGATGTTTTGAAAGTTGAAACAGTTCAGAAAAGATTGACAATAATGTTGCCAGGGTTGGAGGATTTGAGCTATAGGGAGAGGTTGAATAGACTGGAGCTGTTTTTCCTGGACCTCCGGAGGCTGCTGGGTGACTTTGTAGAGGTTTATACAATCACGAGGAAAATGGAAAGTGTTAATAGACAAGGTATTTTTTCCCTGGAGTGGGCATGTCTAGAACTAGCGGACATTTGTTTAGGGTGAGAGGGGAAAGACTTAAAAGAGATGTAAGATTCAACTTATTCATGCAGAGGGTGGTACGAATATGGAATGAACTGCCAAAAGAAATAGTGGTGCCTCTTACAAGTACAACATTAAAAAAAGCATCTCGATGGATCTCTGACGAGGAAGGGTGAAGAGGGATTTAGGCCAAGTGATAGCAAATAGTGATTGGTTGACACAGTGGACGCTGATGGGACCCCAGCTATTCAAAATACATATTCATGATTTGAATGAAGGAGACAAAATTTATCATCTCAAATGCAAATGCAACCAAGTTGGCTGGGAGGGTGAACAGTGACGAGGATGCAGGGATTCTTCAGCATAATCTGGGTGACTCGAGCAAATCGATGGCATATGCAGTATAATTTGAATATATGCTAGGTTATTCACTATTAAAGCAAAATAAGAAGGTATATTACCGTCTGAATGGCTGTAAATCGGGAGACGTGATTTATCAGCGGGGCCTTGGGCCTCATCAGTCTCTGAAATTTGTCATGCAGATGCAGCAGGCGGTAACGAAAGCAAAAGGTATGTTGGCTTTCATTGTGGGAGATTTCGAGTATAGGAGCAGGGATGTGTTGTTGCAGGTTTCCAGGGCATTGATGAGGCCACATTTAGAATTCAGTGTGCAGTTTTCGTCTCATTTTCTGAGGAACGATTTTGCTGCTCTTGAGGGATAACAGCGAAGGTTTACCAGGCTGATTCCGGGTTTGGCAGAACTGATGTATGAGGAGTGTTTGACTAGGATAGGGATTGTTTTCACTGTAGTTCAGACGAATGAGTTCCCACCTACCTGCTGCACTTGTCCCTCGGGGTGGATGTGTTTGTCGGTTTTGAAGGCGCTGTCTAAGGAAATACTCTGAGGCATATTGCAGATTCCATGACAAGCAATTACAAAGAATTGCATGAATTTAATAGGTGAGGAATAGGGAACAAGAGGAGCTGAACACATGGCTACAGGGAAGATGCAGGATAGAGGTTTTGGATTCCTGGATAATTGGGTCTCTTCCTGGGGTAGATGGAACTTCTCCACACAGGATGCTCTTCACCTGAATCAGACGGGTAGCAATAGCCTTGAGTGAGGGAGAATTTGCTAATACTCTCCGAAACAGTTTAAGCTAATTTCGCAGGGGTATAAGAACCAAAATTGTAGTTCCAACAGAAGGTTGAGAACAATGAGGTAAGAAAAATGGTTTCAACATCGCAAGAGGGCACCATCAAGCAAGAAGCTGATTTATAGTGTGTCTACGTTTGATTAGATTACTTAAAGTGTGGAAACAGGCCCTTCGGCCCAACAAGTCCATACCGACCCACCGAAGCGCAACCCACCCATACCCCTGCATTTACCCCTTACCTAACACTACCAGCAATTTAGCACAGCCAATTCACCTGACCCACAAATCTTTGGACTGTGGGTGGAAACCGGAGCACCCGGAGGAAACCCACGCGGATACGGGGAGAATGTGCAAACTCCACACAGTCAGTCGCCTGAGGTGGGAATGCAAGGAGCATGCGGAATGACTTGGGTGAACTTGCAGCATGGGTTAGAACGTGGGAGTTCGGTGTTGTGGCCATTTCAGAGACATTGTAGAGCAGTGATAGGAAAGGTTATTACAGGCTTCTGGATTTACATGTTTAAATAAGAAGAGGGTAGATTGTAAGAGATGGGGGTGTTGGGGAAGTTAGTGTGGCATTGTTTATCAAGGACAGTATTATAGTGGCAGAAAGGACATCTGAGTGTTCGTCTGCTGAGGTAGTAAGAGCTGAGGTTAGAAACAGGGAAAGAGAGGTAACCCTGTTGGGAGTTTTCTATAGGCCTCCGAATTGTTCCAGAGATGTAGTGGAAAGGATAGCAAAAATGATTCTCGATACGAGTGAGAGTGACAGCGTAATTGTTATGGGGGACTTTAATTTTCCAACTATTGTCTGGGAACCTTATCGTGCAAGTACTTTAGATGTGTCAGTTTTTGTCCAATGTGTACACGATATGTAGACAGACTGAAAAGGAGCGATGCCACATTGGATTTGGTACTCGGTAATGAATTGGAAACGATTTTAGATTTGGAGGTAAGTGAGCAAATTGGTGATAGCGACCACAATTTGATTATGTTTACTTTTGCGATGGAAAGGGATAGGTATATACGGCAGGGCAAGAGTTGGAGCTGGGAAAAAGCTTAAATAGGATGCAATGCGGCAAGATTTAGGATGTATAGGATGGGGAAGGAAACTGCAGGGATTATGTACAATTGGAATGTGGAGCTTATTCAAGGAATAGCTACAGTGTGTCCTTTAAGAGTATGTGCCTGTCAGACAGGAAGGAAGTGGTCTAGCCGTGGTTTATTAAAGAAGTTGAATCTCTTGTCAAGAGGAAGAATAAGTCTGATGTTATGGTGAGACATGAAGGGCTCATTTAGAGCGCTTTAGAGCTACGAATTAGACAAGAAAGATCTAAAGAAAGATATAAAACGAGCCAGAAGAGGACATGTGAAGCCGTTGGAAGATAGGATCAAGGAAAATCTTAAGGATTTTTCTAGGGATTTCAAGAATAAAATGATGACTAGAATAAGATTAGTGTCAAACAAAGATAATAGTGTGAAGCTGTGCATTGAGGCAGACTAGATGGGAATGCGCTAAATAAATATTTTACGTCATGAGTCACTCTGGAGAAGACGATGTTGTCGAGCAGTATACAGAGATACAGGCCACTAGACTAGATGTGACTGAGGTTCAAATGGAAGAGGTGTGAGCAATTCTGGAAATCGTTCAAATAAATAAGTCCCCTGGGTTGTATGGGTTTATCCTACAATTCTCTGGAAAGCCAGGAAGGAGATTGCAGACTGTTTGGCTTTGATCTTTATGTCGTCATTGTCTACAGGAATCGTGCTGGAAGTCTGGAGGATAGCAAATGGTGTTCTCTTGTTCCAGAAGGGGAGTAGAGACAACCCTGGGAATGATAGAATAGTGAGCCTTGCTTTATTTGTGGATAAAGCATTGGAAAAGGTTATACGTTATAGGATTTAACATAATCTAGAAAGGAATAAGTTGATAGGGCTAGTAAACATAGTTTTGTGAAGGGTAGGTCGTGCTTCACAAACCCAATGGAATTATAGAACATAGACAACATAGAACATAGAGCAATACAGCACAGAACAGGACCTTCGGCCCACGATGTTGTGCCGAACATCTATCCTAGATTAAGCACCCATCCATGTATCTATCCAATTGCCGCTTAAAGGTCGTCAATGATTCTGACTCTACCACTCCCACGGGCAGCGCATTCCATGCCCCCACCATTCTCTGGGTAAAGAACCCACCGCTGACATCTCCCCTACACCTTCCACCCTTCACCTTAAATTGATGTCTTCTTGTAATACTCTGTTGTACACGGGGAAAAGGTTTCTGACTGTCTACTCTATCTATTCCTCTGATCATCTTATAAACCTCTATCAAGTCACCCCTCATCCTTCGCCGTTCCAACGAGAAAAGGCCGAGAACTCTCAACCTGTCCTCGTACGTCCTATTCTCCATTCCAGGCAACATCCTGGTAAATCTTCTCTGCACCCTCTCCAAAGCTTCCACATCTTTCCTAAAGTGAGGCAACCAGAACTGCACAGAGTACTCCAAATGTGGCCTAACCAGAGTCCTGTACAGCTGCAACATCACCTCACGACTCTTAAATTCAATCCCTCTGCTAATGAACGCTAATACACCATAGGCCTTCTTACAAGCTCTATCAACCTGAGTGGCAACTTTCAAAGATCTATGTACATAGACCCCAAGATCCCTCTGTTCCTCCACTTGACTAAGAACTCTACCGTTAACCCTGTATTCCGCATTCTTATTTGTTCTTCCAAAATGTACAACCTCACACTTGGCAGGGTTGAACTCCATCTGCCACTCCTCAGCCCAGCTCTGCATCATATCTAAGTCCCTTTGCAAACGACAACAGCCCTCCTCACTGTCCACAACTCCACCAATCTTCGTGTCATCTGCAAATTTACTGACCCGCCCTTCGACTCCCTGATCCAAGTCATTAATAAAAATTACAAACAGCAGAGGACCCAGAACTGATCCCTGCGGAACTCCACTTGTAACTGGGCTCCAGGCTGAATATTTACCATCTACCACCACTCTCCGACTTCGACCGGTTAGCCAGTTTTCAATCCATTTGGCCAAGTTTCCCTCTATCCCATGCCTCCTGACTTTCCGCATAAGCCTACCATGGGGAACCTTATCAAATGCCTTACTAAAATCCATGTACACTACATCCACTGCTCTACCCTCATCCACATGCTTGGTCACCTCCTCAAAGAATTCAATAAGACTTGTAAGGCAAGACCTACCCTTCACAAATCCGTGCTGGCTGTCCCTAATCAAGCAGTGTCTTTCCAGATACTCATAAATCCTATCCCTCAGTACCCTTTCCATTACTTTGCCTACCACAGAAGTAAGACTAACTGGCCTGTTATTCCCGGGGTTATCCCTATTCCCTTTTTTGAACAAGGGCACAACATTCGCTACTCTCCAATCACCTGGTACCACCCCCGTTGACAGTGAAGACGAAAAGATCATTGCCAACGGTACTGCAATTTCCTCTCTTGCTTCCCACATAATCCTAGGATATATCCCGTCAGGTCCGGGGGACTTGTCTATCCTCAAGTTGTTCAAAATGTCCACCACATCTTTCTTCCTAACAAGTATCGCTTCTAGCTTACCAGTCCGTTTCACACTCTCCTCTTCAACAAAAGGATCCCTCTCGTTCGTAAATACTGAAGAAAAGTACTCATTCAAGACCTCTCCTATCTCTTCCGACTCAATACACAATCTCCCACTACTGTCCTTGATCAGACCTACCCTCGTTCTCGTCATTCTCATGTTTCTCACATACGCATAAAATGCCTTGGGGTTTTCCTTGATCCTATCCGCCAAGGATTTTTCATGCCCTCTCTTAGCTCTCCTGATCCCTTTCTTCAGATCCCTTCTGGCTATCCTGTATCCCTCCACTGCTCTGTCTGAACCCTGTTTCCCCAACCTTATGTAAGCCTCCTTCTTTCTCTTTACTAGACATTCAACCTCCCTCGTCAACCAAGGCTCCTCACACGACCATTTCTTTCCTGCGTGATAGGTACATACATATCAAGGACACGTCGTATCTGCTCCTTGAAAAAGTTCCACATTTCCACCACAACCTTCCCTGACAGCCTATGCTCCCAACTTATGCTCCTCAAATCCTGTCTTCCTGCATCGTAATTTCCCTTCCCCCAATTGAAAAATCTACCCTGCTGTGCGCACCTATCTCTCTCCATAACCAAGGTGAAAGTCACAGAATTGTGGTCACCATCACCAAAATGGCAAGGTGGCCAAACAGCTGGATGAGGGTAAAGCGGTTGAAGTGATGTATGTGGATTTCAGTAAAGCATTTGATAAGGTTCCCCACGGTAGCCTATTTCACAAAATATGGAGGGTTGTTTAGTGGTTTTGATCAGAAGTTTGCTTGTTGACATAAGACAGAGGGTGATGGTTGATGGGAAATGTTCATCCAGGGGTTCAGCTACCACTGGGGTACTGCAAGAATTTATTTTGGTCCACTGTTCTTTGTCGTTTTTAAAAATGAGTTGGATGAGAGTGTACAAAGATTGGTTGGTAAATTTGCAGATAATACTAAGGTCAGTATAGTTGTGGATCGTGCCAAAGGATGTTGTAGGTTGCAGAGGGACTAAGATAAGATGAAGAGCTGTGCTGAGAGATGGCAAAAGGAGTTTCATGCGGAAAAGTGTGAGATAATTCACTTTGGATGGAGTAACACCAATGCAGTGAACTGGGTTAATGTTAAGATTCTTTGCAAGGCAGATGATGAGAGAGATCTCGGTGTCCATGTACATAGTTCCCTGCAAGTTCCAACCCAGCTTGATCGGGTTATTAAGAAGGCATACGGTGTGTTAGCCTTTATTAGTAGAGAGATTGAGTTTCGGAGCCATCAGTTCATGCCACAACTGTCTAAACATCTGGTGTGGCTGCACACGTCACCGCATTATATAAAGGATGTGAAAGTTTCGGAAAGGGTTCAGAGCAGGTTTACTTGGATGATGCTCAATATTGAGGGACAGTCTTACGAGGAAAGGCTGAGGGACTTGAGGCTGTTTTCGTTAGAGAGAAGAAGGCTGAGAGGTGATTTAACTGAGACATATAAGGTAATCAGATGGTTGGAAATCGTGGACAGTTAAAGCCTTTTTTCCACAGATGATAATCGCGAGCACGAGGGTACATCATTTTACATTGAGGCATGTATATATAGGACAGTTGTCCGAGATTGTTTCGGTACTCAGAGCGTAGTAGGGGTGTAGAATGACCTGCCAGCAGCAAAAGTAGACATGCGAACTTTAAGGACATTAAAATGGACTTTGGATAGACATATGGATGAAAATGCAATTGTGTAGGTTAGAGGGTGTTTTTGTAAGTTGGCTCTGTAAGTCGGCACATCATCGAGGGCCAAAGGGCCTATACTGTGCTGTAATGTTCTAGGTAATATTGATGAAAAGGAGGTCTTCCGGAAAGTAACTGTATAGGAACATGAATAGAAAGTAGAAGCTGATGAGGGCTATTTGGCCCCTCGCTTTCTGACATTCAACAACATTGTGATTGACTCCTTTCTGATTTCTATCCAACATTCTCCTCCACCCTCAAAATTCGTGATCCCCTCTTAACAGGAATATGAAAACATGCACCCCCACCCTTAAAAATATGCAAATAATTAATTTCCATCACATTTTTATCGTTTGCAAAACTTAATGATAGGTCAGATGAACAAGATGAAGCAAATGTATGAGATGAACATTTGCGAAATCGTCCATTGGAAGAAAGAAAATAAGATGAGAGCTGACAGAGTTATATGATTCAATGCAATCTGGTGCACTTCTGCTTTATTTGCAAAACGTTTTATGCAGATACAATAAGTAATGGGGCAACGTCACAGAATTGTATCAGTTATTGTGAGCAAGATTGAATATAAATGTAGATGTCAATGTTTCTGTTGTGTCAGGGACTGGATGTTGGTAAGTTAAGTTGCTGAGATAGCTAGTTTATCAAACAGAACGATACTAATAGCATGGGTGTAATTCCTGCTCTCATTGAGGAAACTGATAGTTTAATTGAGTATAACATGTCTGTAGAGAGGATCCGCTGAAAGAGAAGCATCTAAGAACTATTTTTGGGATGATGACCTTAACCAGTGTGGTGCCACAGCGATCAATGCTGGGGCCCGAATTATTAACTGCACAATCACTTGGGTGATAGAAATGAAAGTACTATCTCCATATCTGTGAGTAACACAAACAGAAGTGGAAGGCAAATGGTGAGGATGATGCAAGGAGTTTAACGTGAGATAGAAAAGAAATATGGTGTGCGCATAAAGTTGGCATCTGGCAGATTACATTGGAAAGTTTGTACTGATTAACATTATCAGGCAAAATAGAAGAGTTGAATCTAATTTACAAAAGAAAGGACTCAGGAATTTCAGGCCCTCAGCTTGACAGTCAAAACGTTGGCATGCAATTCTGCAAAAATAGGAAAGTTGGATTGCACGATTAACAATTATTTCAAATGTGGTGGTGCATAAATATCATTCTAAACATGTACATGTTTCTACGCTGCCTGAACCTGCACAAATGTGAACGGTTCTGGTCTAAGTTTCTAAGGAAATATGTGGAGGAGATAATAGATGTGTTGGTAGCAGATGGGAGAAGGTCCACAGAATTAATCCTGAGAATTGTGATATTTTCTTATAGAGTGAGATTGAGTAGCTTAGTCAAAACTCATTGGAATTTGGAAGAATGTGAGGAGATCTTAATGGAAACAAAATCAGATTGTCAGTAGGCTAGACAGGCTCATTGCCAACAAGGTTGTCTCAATTTGTGGGAGAGTCCAGGACCAGAGAGTATAACCTCAATCAAAGGGAGCATATTTTTTAAGACGGAGATGAGAAGTACTTCTCTCTCATTGGGTTATTTAATGATTGGCCTGTTGAAACCCTGTTGCTAAAACTAATCAATGCAGATGGTGGACAGATTTCTAAGCAGTAAGGGAATCAAGAGTGATGGGGATAAGACAAGGAGACGGGACTTGAGGATTATCAATCAGCCATGATTGTACTGAATTGTGGAGCAGACTTGATTTGTTGAATAGACAATGTTGGCTCACGATCTGATAGACATTTTATTGAATCCTGACAGATTAGCTGTGGATAGAATGCTTCGACGTACAGGTAACATGCAAACTTGTCGTTCATTTGTTCAACATGAGGGATCACTCATTCAAAACATCAATTAACTTTCCTTTCTGCAGGTGGTTTTATTTTGGATTTCTCTACCTGAAAATTTAGTGAAAGCAGAGACCCTAAACACCTTTTAAAGGCAGAAGTAGATAGGTTCTAGGTGAGGAAAGGGCTGAAAACATTTGCAGAATAGTTGGGAATGCAGGTTCAATGGTATAATCAGCTCAGCGTGATCTAATTAAATCAGGGTAAACACAAGCCAGTTCGGCTGCCTACCTTTGCACATTCTTTGACACAGTGTTAAAAATGTACACAAATCATTTATGATATCAAAAGATTAAATAACAATTTTAAAACTGTAGGTGGACCCACCAATAATTTACATACTCATTTTCATATGCACTATGTGAATATTATACAGCACTTTATAAGTTCATTCCTCTCTCCTGAGGACACTCATGTTAACAAGGCCAGCTTATCACCTTTTCTCAAAGATAATCTGAATATCTGAAGCTTCAAATTATTAAACTTTTTCTGGACAGCATACAAGGTATTTGCATACTTGCAAAAACTAGATTAGAGAGGTGCTGGAAAGGTACAGCAGTTCTGGCAGAATCCAAGGAGCAGCAAAAGCCCTTCAGCAGGAATACAGGCATCTGCAGTCATTGTTTTTACCCCTACATACAAAAACGACTGACCAAATCTGCAAATAGGATACAAGATGTAAACTCACGAATTCCTACATAACTGTAGTCCAGCATTCTTACTGAAATGTCCAATACTACTCCACCCACCCGCATCTCTCTCCACACAAACAATGAGGGAGTTGTGCTCTCTATCTTACACAGGCCATGCTTTTGTTTTGGTGATCAATCTTTTGGAAGCAATAACATTGTCTAAATAGTGAAGTCTTTATTCTAAGTATCATATCAATGATAGAATTAGTGGCATGCTCTATTTTGTAAATAAATTCCTTTCTATTTCTGCCTTCTGCTCCATAGATTATTCCTGAATTAACCAATACTGACTGTTCTCTTGTAACAGAGGAGCCCGTATCATCAAACTCTGCTGTGATCTCCCACATGCACTGACTTTATTCCTCTCCCAGCTTTTACCTGCGCCTGAACAGGTTTGTGTACAATTTCAGCATTCTATTTTGAAGTGAATTGAGTTTCTTCCTAATTTTCGTATCTGTCACCAAAACTTTCCCCATTTCCCAGCTCTGTTGCAGCCTCGATCTGTATCCCTGCCTCAGACACGCTGCTTCTGAAAACATTCATCCATGTCTCGGTCTGCTTCAGTTTCAACTGTTCTAATAATCGTCTTATTGGCGTCTCACTTTATATTCTCCAAGAATCTCAGTTTATCCCTCACGTCTGCTGCTTGTCCATCATCACACGGAGTCTAATTCATTTAACACCCATATAATTGTTGACCTACAGTTGCTTCTGGTGTGGTAATATCTCATTTTAAAGTTCTCATCCTTAACAGTGTCTCTCTCTGGCATCACTTCTCCAATTAGTCTCATTCGTCAAATCATTTCTCATAGACCTTCAAATGTGTTTTCCCTTCCAGATTTCTGCTTATAATGAATGTGTTTCACTCTGTTTCCCTCCTTGACCATGATTTGAGCCCCTATACAGTTGGTGGTATTGTGTCATTGCTTGTATTTTCATTCACTTCCCAAAGCGTCACACCTGAAGCTCCCTGTCAGACAGGGATATCAGCAACTTTGACTCATAACTTTCACAATCTGTCAATCCATTGAAACTCCATGTTAGTCATCGTCAGCCGATCATACTTGAATCCACATGGGAAAACCCCTTGGAAGTTTGAGAAGAATCAGGCATGAATTGCTGACTTTTGGTCTGCAGGTACAAGAAGTGGTTAGGAAGGCAAATGTAATTTTCTCCTTCATTGCTCAAGGGGTTGAGTTTAAAAGCAGAAAGGTAATGTTGCAGCTGTACAAAGGTGCTGGTGAGATCACATCTGCAGTACTGTGCGCAGATTTCGTCTCCGTACTTGAGAAAGGATTTACTGGCACTGAAGAGAGTTTAGGGGAGGTTCATTCCGGCGTTGAAGGGGGGGGGGGGGTGTGGCGGGGGAGGGTTGATCTATGAGGAGAGACCGAGTAGATTGGGATTATATTGATTGGAATTCAGAACAATGAGAATTTGAGAAACATATGGAACAATGAAGGGAATGTATCAGATAGAAATAGAGAGGATTCTTCCATTGACAGGTGAAGCTAGGCTATGAGGGCATAGCTGCAAGATTAGATGAATCAGATTTAGGACTGAATTGAGAAAGAATGTCTTCACCCAGAGGGTTATTAATCTGTGGAATTCCTTGCCCGGGAAGTAATTAACGCTATTCAGAAAACTGTTTTAAAATAAGGTATTTTTTTCTAACAATGGAAGAAAATAACGGATACAGTGAGAGGTTGGGTAAATGGAGCTGAGTCCACAAAAAGATCAGCCATAGTCTTATTGAATGACGGAGCAGGGTCGAAGGGCTGGACGACCTACTCCTGCTCATAGTTCTTATGTTATTATCAACAGCTCAAGAACGTGTTGCTAACAACGAGCTGGAAAATAGACTGAAAGGAAGTTCAGTTGATAAAATTGGCAGATATTTAAATTAACATTTCACATCAATCGAGCATGATAGGGAGACGATGGCCTTGTGGTATTATTGCTATATTGTTGAATTAATAGGCTCCGATAACGTTTTAGGACTCGAGTTCAAATCCGGCCACGGCAGGTAGTGAAAATTTATTTCCATGAAAACAATCTCAAGTTAAAAATCTCATGATGACCATGAATCCATTGTCAATTGTTGGGCAGACCTCTCTGATTCAGTAAAGTCCTTTACAGAAGGAATCTGCCATCCTTACCTGGTCTGGCCTACATGTGATTCGCGTCCCACAGCAATATGGTTGTCTCAGAACTGCCTTCTGTGCAATTAGGGATAGGCAATTAATGCTGACCTAGCCAATGATTCCGTGAACAAATTTTAAAACATCAAAAAGGAATTGATGAGATTGTAAACTTTGTATGATAAGCAAATATAGTCAGGGTGAGTACCTAATGACAACACAGGCGCACAAATGATGAAAACTGCTGCTAGACCAGAGGTTTGAGGCTTTTTTTAGAGGCCATTAGTTGAAACCTGTAAAGCGAATAAAGTTGGAGACAATTGATTTAGGAAGGTCAATTGTTGCAAAGTATGAACAAAAATGACATGAGGCTCAATGTGGAAATAAAAATAAGAAAAAGAAAAGAATAGCTAAAACATTTTTTTGGAACAATTGGAAGATGACATCGTGAAATTCCACACAGGGAAAACGGAAACTCTCAAATAACTCAAACAACTATTTTATATTGGTTGTGACACTGTTTCGACAGAGAATATCCCAAAGGATCGCAGGCCTTTTTTTCAGGAGAACTCGTTTGATAAAGGATATGATTATGGATAAACTATCCAGCAAAAGTTAGTAGTCAGATTTCGAAAGAATGTGCTCCAGAAATATTCCTGGCATTTATTGAAATACCACTACAGTCCAAGGGGATTTCAGTGGATTCAAATGTCTTACTGTGATGCCTGTCTTCAAGGAAGGAGGAAGGCAGAAAGTATAGAAATAAGGGCCAGGTAGCCTTATGTCTCTTATTAGGAAACTGCTTGAGTCCATTATTCAGGAAAATAAATTGTGATTTACAATAATTTAATGGAACTGAACAGACTCAATCGAGTTATCTGAAAAGGAGAAGCAGTGATAATAAAATTGAACCCTTAGATTGTGTAATTAGATTTGGTAAGCATTTTGTGAACTACCATATAAAGCGTGTATTGCACAAGGTAGGAAATTGTGAGTTATTGTTCAGAGAATGAAGATTTGTGTAGACACAAAGGAGTGAGTCCTGCTGAATATGTCTGTGTGAGTTCAGAGAGCCATAATAAGTGGATTACCACAAATGTGAGCCCTTGGACTCCCAGTTGCTTATTCTCTGTATTAAAGGTTTTCTTGCGGTGTATGAGTGTGCGTCGGTGTCTGTGTGTGTGTGTGGTGGGGGGTGGGGGGGGATGTAGAATGCAATCAATGCATATTCGATGCTGGTAAAGATAGGTTGGAGTGCATAGTGTGACAAGGATGTCAGTAATCTGCACTATGGAATTGGAAGATAGAGTTCATTGTAACATAGTGTGAGGTCTAGCACTTCAGAATGAATAATAAAAAAAAAACAAATGATTATTTAAATGGAGAGAGACTGTGACAACAAAAGACCAGCGCAGAGCGATTTGGGTGTTGTGTGCGTGCAAGGTCTGAGAAACCATAAGGATTGATCAATTTCTAGAATAGGATCATGTGTATGCCAGGGCATTGTGGAAGGAAAGATATGTAGGTTGGAGAGTTGGGCTGAGAAATTGCAGATGGAGTTCAATCCTGTCAAATGCGAGGTCATGCATTTTGGAAGATACAATTCAAGAGCGAATTATACAGTAAGTGGAAATGTCAGAGGAAAATTAATGTACAGAGAGATTTCTGGGTGTTCAAGTCATTTGATCGCTGAAGGTGGCATTGCAGGTCAGTAGATCTGTCAAGAAGCCGTATGAAATGTTTTCCATCATCAAACGAGGTATTGAGTACAGTATTTGGCAGGTCATATTACAGTTTAATAAGACTATGTTTCAGCATTATATTTGGTACGTTTCTGGTCGTCCACATTACCAACATGATTTGGATGATTTGGAGAGAGTGCAGAATAGGTTCACTAGGATATTACCTGATTTGGAGGGTGCAAGCTATGAAGAGAAATTGAGTAGATTAGGATTATTATCATTCGAAAGACAGAGGTCGTGGAGGGGGAATCTGAATGAGGTCTACAAAATCATGAGAGGTATAGGTAGGGTGGATAGCAAGAAGATTTTTTTTTTCCCAGAGTGGCGAACTGAATTTCTAGGAGCCATGAGATTGGATCTGTTGATGGGAGGTATATGTGGTAAATTCATTATGCAGAGGGTGGGGTTTCCTGGAACGCGTTGCCAGTAGTGGTATTATGGTGGACACAATAGTGTCATTTAAGACCTCTCTAGACAAATATATGAACGGGCAGGGAGTAAAGAGATACAGATCCTTAGAAAATATGATTTGATAGAAGAACTGGGTCGGCGCAGGCTTGCAGGGGTGAATGGCTGTTCCTGTGCTGTAATATTCTTCGTTATTTTTTCATTGATCTTTGGTCTTTGAAACTATGGGAACCCAGCAGATGTAGTTGAATCATTTATACACACATAGAGATATTAGTGTGTGAAATGCACTTTCAAAGGAAGTGGTGGGTGCAGGTACAGTTACAACATTTGAAAGATGTTTCGGTCGGTACAAGAATAGGAAATGTTTGGAGGGATATGGGCCAAACTTAGGTTGGTAGTATTAGTTGAACAAAAGGTGTGCTTCCATGTTGTTCGACTCTGTGAGCATGATTCTTTTGCTTTTAATAAAAAAAGTTAATGACTTCCCAATATCTGTGTCAAAATGAATACTTATTCTTAAAATGGATTTCCTAGTTTTAGTCTCCCATCCAAGAAGGAATGTCCATCAGGTATTCACCTGATACACGGTTTTCAAGATCTTGATTAGTGCAGGAGAAAAATCACTTATAAGAGATCTAAAATGCATATCCTTCCTAATACAAGGGCTTCAACTCAGAAACAATAAAGTGAAGTACTTTTGAAAGTTTTTATATCAAATGATTTTTTTTTCCGGAAATCAAAAGAACTTCTGATAACGGATATAGACGGATCCCTGGAGCACTCACTGGCTTCAGTTTCACAAGAAGAAAATCAAAATAAAACTCTACTCACAACGTCCTGCTGTAAATCAGGAACAAAAAACAGTATATCTTGGAAAGTATCAGCGGAACTGGCAACTTCTGTGAAGAGAAATCAGACTATCTTGATAAATTATTTTATCCTGGGCTCTTTACAGATATTTCCAGGCACAGGTATCGAGCAATCTTGCAGAGCAACTAGAGAAAATAGTTTGTGAGGCCTTAGTTTTTTTTTCTTAAAGTTGGAACAGTAGAACCAACCTCAATGAGTACAGTCAAGCTCTCATAGAACCAGGGCGTATAGCCGGTAGTTTGCAGCAGTTGTAGCCGGGACCTCAACAGGGTTGAAAACTGTACTACATGTCGCTGGCTGCTACTCTCTCTGAATTTTCCCTTCTGGGCTGCAGGAGTTGCGTTGTCCTGCAATTTGTTTTTCTGAATTTTGTGCCCAGTGTGTATTTATGAGCTGTTCCCACATCGGAACAGTTACTGTTTAGTAGTAAAACAATTCTTAAATTTTTGCTCAGTTTTCCAATCGAGTTAAGTTATTCCACGTTCATCTTTCTTTGATTATACTTTTACTATCGTGTTCGAATAATTTATGTTTTGCATAATGTCAATTCGTTTGATCAATTGATTTGGACCTGGAACACGGCACCTTACATTTACCTTTAAAACAGGAAAATATTAGGGTCCAGATTAACTTATTAATCACTTTTCAGAGTTCTGGTCTCATCTGTAACACTGTGTAATGGGATCGCTCTTATTTTGGGAACAGTTTATTAATTGAAATGGGGGATAATACCTTGTTTCCTCGTTTGTTTAAAAGGATGTAATATCAACTACTGCTGGTTCACCAGCTCCACTGTGCAACCAACAGGTTTCTTGGAATCCAATCAGTGTGGAATTCAGTCCATCTAGTTCACACTGATCTGCCATAGAATGTCACACAATCATTTCCATCCCGGTAACCCTGTGTTTCACATGGCTAATCCATATAAGCTGCATATCCCTCGGCATTATGGGCAATTTAGCATGGTCAGTCTACCTAATCTGCACGTCTTTAGACTGCAGGAGGAAAGTGGAGAGCTCATCGTTTGTTTGAGAATGTATCAATTAATGCGAATCACTCACATTGTGTGGCTATGTGATGCTTCACAGAATAGCTTTGGCAACAGAAAGGAGTTTGTCTGGTCCCTTGCAATGCTGTCTCTGAGATATAAGAGAAGGAGGTGGACATGTCTAGCACTGATCTGCTGGCACCATTGGGTCACTGAGAATGCTTTCGCACTTATCATTTGTCAGCGTGTAGAGCAAATAAAATGCAAGTAACAGAACATGCAATGAAATTATCTCGTCTCATTCCATCAATGGTTCACTGAAGACAACTGCTGTGGAAACACTCCTTAATATGTACACTGTTTGTCATTAATACCTCCCAAAGAAAAATTAATTCTACATGGCAGAGGGAGCCCAGACGTTTCTCTATATAAGCCCCAGTACAGCTGCAATCCTTTCCGCACTCCTCTAGAGAGAGACTGCATGTGTGTGTGAGTGTGTCTGTGTGTATTTCTATTGATGTTGCTGTTAGCTTGTATGATGCTGTGACCTGCTGCCCACCCTCTCTGACTGAATTCCAGACGGTTTTCACCCTCCATCACTGTCTATGCAGGGGACAGAAGAGGCCAGCAGAATGTCGAATTCCATCACATTAAGCAACGCAGGAACCATCAGACCAGTCTCACACAGAGGTACACACAAATGCTAATACGCACAGTTACACACTCTAATACATACACGCAGATGCAGACATATGAATAAATGGGCATGCGCTCACACACACAGACACACACACAGATATACTGACACGAGACAAACATGGGAGTCGATCGGTATTTCTCTTTCTCTGTGATAAATTCTCACTATTTCACCCACTCAGTAAGATGTGCCACATTGTTTCTATTTCTCTGTTTGCAGCATGACTTTTTTTTTCTCTGGGTCTTTGGGATGTGTGTTGTTATTTTTGACGCTCGTTTGATATCAGTTTATGCCTTGATCACACCAGTGAGTCTGTCAGTATTTCAATTGTTCTGCAGGAGAAAGTAAGGACGGCAGATGTTCGGGATCAAAGCTGAGAGTGTGGTGCCTGAAAAGCACAGCAGGTCAAGCAGCATCGGAAGACCAGGAGAATTGGCAGTACAGGTATATGACCTTCATCAGCCCTGTCTCTAATCCGGATTCTATCCTGGAGTGCTTTGCTTTTCCAGCACCACACTGTCGGCTTTGATGTCCTACATCTGCAGTCATTACTTTCTGGCCTGCTCTACTTTTCCAGCGCCACATTCTCTTTCAGTTATTTTGACTGGAATGTGACACTATGACAACTTCAATGCTTGTTGATGTCACCTAACCTGGAAGAATTGCAAAGTGTGTGGCGGACAGAGTGCAACAACAACAGGACAACGCCAACTTGTTGTAGAGTTCCGGTATATTTCATCCGACAATCAAATCAGGACAGTGTAAGGTGACGTACTACGGAAGGAAAACAGGCTGTACAGTTATAAACAGGGTGCAGGAGCAGAGGGACCTGGGTGTATTTGAGCACAGATTATTGAAGATGTCAGGACAAGTGAGGACAGCAGTAACTTTCACAGATTAGTTTCAGTATCTGAGCTGTTTACAGGAGGAGTGTAGGAGGGAGCCTCCGTGCTCCCTTCCTGGGAGGTGGTGGTGACGATGTGTTATGAGCCCACCCTCCTGCCCACCACGACCGTGGGTATTCCATTTGTACAAGCTCCATAAAAAAAGCGAGATGGCATCTGGGCCAAGGTTTCTAAGTTGTGATGGGGAAAAGGAACGGAGCTGCCAGCGGGTTTAACGTGAGAATTACCCTTCACTGAACCTTGCTCCTTACTCGGTCCGTGGGACGTGGATGTTTCAGAATCTCCACACGAGCCACCCCATCCTCTCCGACTCATACCAGGGTCCTCCCCACATGGCGGGGGGAAGGGTCTAAGGGAACAGATGTCCGGCACTCCACCACCCGGCTTGGCCCTTCCTGTCCTATTCCAGCATTTTTCTCCTGGATTGGGAGAAAGGGAGGGAGGGAATGAGTGTGGGGCCTGCTGATCGTACTGCTCTAGGTGGGGGGGGGGACGGAATGAAGAGGTTTCGGTCCGCGTCTGTCCACACTGTTGTACACATGGATCGTTCTTAATGTAGGGGGTATACTGGATTTGAGAGAAGCAGAGAGAGACAGAGAGAGGGAAGGTGTTGCACGCAATACTGAGGGTGATGGCACAAGAGCCTTGCTCGGGGTCGGTGCTATAACAGAAATATAGTGAGTGTGAGGGAGCAGAGACAATACAATGACCCTTATCCTGACAGAGCAGGGAAAGTTATTGATGCTTGTCCTGTATTGCTGGACATTTCTTCAGACAGCAGATATTACACTGGTGGAGAGCTCAGACCATGCTTGGTAGGTCTGGTGGTGTGGCCCCCTCTGGGAAGAGAATGTTCCTTCTCTGTGCTAGCCCATCCACCAGGACCTCCATACACCTGTCGACAAACCGTGGTGTAATTGCCTCTTATCTGCCATGCTTGGGGTAAACTGTGCAGGGCAGCTCTGAGCTGAGAAATGTCGGCCGCGTGCCTCATGGCCTTTTAAAAGATGGCACCAATGCCAGGGATCATGTAATATCCGTGGGCATCTAGACGATGGTGAGTACCTCCAGCCATGATGGTTGGTAGAATCGGGCTGGTATTGAAGGAGTGGGACACCATGGGGTGGGATGGGTAGTTAATGAAGTGAGTTAGATAAGTTAGCACCAGGAAACTAGCTCAGCCTCGTGTGGACAATGCCTCTGTCACGCTCAACGGAAATGCCACTGAGATAAATTATTGTTAGATTCAGCCCAATGGGTCGAAGTCTGTTCTGACCCAACTCCCATTTACAAAGCTGCAGGACAAATGTTAATCCAAAACTCTCCTGAAATCAAACCAATATCCTGTTCCCCCATCATTCCACGAAGCACTGGCTCATGTTACAGGATACTGTCGAAATGTCAGCATTTCAGCATTCTGGAAACTGTGATCACATCCTTCCATTACATTAGGAGAAAGTGAGGACTGCATGATGAGAACGTGGGAGGCTCACTGTGTTGAATTACCTACTCCTTTCCCAATGTTTGGATGCAGTCTGTGGGAAAGCTCTGTCAGTGTTATCACAAGCTCTCAGATGTTAGGAAGGGGGTCTCTGTAGGGTTGACAGGCCTGTGTTTACCTTTTCCGATGCAGAAGTTGGTGCCGAGTGTTCTGTCCGGTTTTATCCTTGAAAACTTCGAAGCAGTTTGCTACAATTGAATGCCTTGCTTGGCTGTTTCAGAGACCATTGAAACCTGTGTCTGGAGTCACTTTTAGGTTAGACCAGGAAAACGCGGGAGATTCACTTCTTGAAAGTACATTGGGGAAACAAATTGCTGTTTACAATTGAAATGGGTTCAAGGTCATTATTACTGACACCAGATTTTAGATATCGATATTTTATTAACTGTTATTAACGCCCACCAGCTGCCAGAGCATTAGCCTGGTCTGGATTAGTAATCCAGTGACATTTCCATTGCCACATAGGGAGCTATCGCAAACCACGCTGAGCAGTTTATTTCTGTGCTGCTTGACAACTTTGTCAAAAAGGACACCCAACCATTTGACTGTCATGATGGACTGGAGGGGGTGATGTTGGTCATACTGTAATTATTCTCTTCTTAAGGGAGTTGTCAAAGTTGTGCAATTTTCTACATTGCCAGATAGATGTCAGATTTGGAACAGGAATGAAACAGCTTCCCCAGGGACACGGCTTGTTGTACATTGCCTTTGTCATGTCTACTGTGTTCAGATGTTTCTTCATGTCACATAGAGCGAATCAGATTTTTTGAAAACTGCCATCTGTAATTCTGTGGGCATACTGACGAGGTGAGTTAAATCATTGACTCAACACTTCTGGCTGAGTATGTCGCAAATAACTACATGCTTGCCTTTTGCACTGATGTGCAGAGCTGTTCCATTATTAAGGAGGGGGACATGTGTTGGGCCCTGTCCTGCAGTGAGTTGTTTAATCCATTTATGATTGGATGTGGCAAGACTGTAGAGCTTCGAACTGATCTTTTGGTCTTGCAATTATTCAGCCCTCCCTATCAGATGGTCGTCATGCGCTTGGAATGTAACCAGTCAAGTGTGGTAGCTTTATGGTTTGCCATCAGTTTTAGGTACACATAGTTCTGCCCTGGCATGTTCACCATAGTCGTCGTTGAAGCATAGATTCGTTTATTGGTAATGGTAGACTGAGGGATAGTCCCAGACAAAAAGCTACAGATTATGGTTGAATATAATTTTGCTTCTGTTGCTGTTGTGATCTACAGCGTCACATGGAACACGCATGTTGAGGTGCAATATCTCTAATACAGTCCTGCTGCCTGTCCCCCAGTTCACACCAAGTCCCAGTCACCCATCAGCCATGTACTCAGTGACCTACGCTGGTTTCTGATGTGGCACACTTCCAATGTTATATTCTCATTCTACTGAGGGTCTCTCCATGGTATCACACTTACAATTTGTCTCATTGCCCAACACCCTTTAACATAATCATCTGAATCCTCAGGAAAGGCTGAGGCACTTGGGGCTGTTGTCATTGGAGAAAAGAAGGTTGAGAGGTGACTTGATAGAGGTGTACAAGATGATTAGGGGTTTAGATAAGGTTGACCATGAGAACCTTTTTCCACGTATGGAGTCAGATATTACGAGGGGGCATAGCTTTAAATCAAGGGGTGGTAGGTATAGGACTGATGTTAGGGGTAGATTCTTTATTCAGCGAGTCGTGAGTTCATGGAATGCCCTGCCAGTAACAGTGGTGGACTCTCCCTCTTTACGGCCATTTAAACGGGCATTGGATAGGCATATGGAGGAAAGTGGGCTAGTGTAGGTTAGGTGGGCTTGGATCGACGCAACATCGAGGGCCGAAGGGCCTGTACTGCGCTGTATTTTTCTATGTTCTATATTCTTTCGATGTTCTTTCCAGTATGTGCTACCTTCTGTGTTTAGAGTGAATGCATGTCACTCTGTTTCTCTCCCTGACTAACAGTAAGAACTCTGTAGTGTCAGTGATGCCAGCTTTACGCCATTTCAGAGACACGGAAATTGTGTCTTTCACTGCCAGGCATATGGCGCTAAAGGGTGAACAGGGCGTTCGAGCCAAGTTGACACATGTCTTTGAAACGTGGTGAAAAGCAGAAATTGCTATAGAAATTAAGCAGGTCTGGCAGCATCCGTGTAGTGAAAGCAGACTTAATCATTTGGGTGCAGTGAGCATTATTCAAGGCTCGCAGTTTCTTTTTTGTTCTCGTTTCAGATTTCAAGTATCCAGAGTTATTTGGTTAATTGCAAATGTGCTTTTTCCATTTCTGGAGAAACACAACAGATCTGGCAGCATCTGCGGAGAGAGAGAAACACAGTTAGCGTTTCAAGTCCAGTTTGACCCATTTTCAGAACAGAAAAGGATTGGAAAATGGGCTTTTAAATCCCTTCACCGAGGTAGAGGAGGGGTGACGGGAAACACGATGGTGTGGAAGATCAATGCCACTGATAAGTTGACTTTTATTTCTGATAAAAGAGAGTCAAATGTAAAATGAGTATTAATTAGTTTGTGAAGGGGGGAAATGGGTTCCTTAATTAAGTGCAAGACAAATGATTCACAAACAGGGCAAGTTCATTGGGAGACCAGGAGAAAGAATGTGCGAAGAATGGAGAACAGCCATAATGCGGTCAGGTTGTGGAAGTATGGAATTGAATAAAAACTCCTTCAGGATGCAACGTACCAAGGTCTAAAGTGAGGTGTTACTGAAGGTTGAGTTGTGCTTCATTGGAGAATTACAGCAGCCCAGGACTGAAATGTTAGCATGACAGCAAGGTACGTTATTGAAATGGGAAGCAATGAGAAGGTCAGGGTTATTCCCACAGACAGAGTGGGAGTGTTCCTCAAAACAGTTTCTGTTGGTCTCCCCAATGTAAAGGAGACTGCATTGTGAGCAACAATGACAGGAGACTGGATTGAAAGAGTACAAATGAAATGCTGCTTCATCTGGAAGGTGTGTATTGAGTTGTTAAGAAATTATGAATGTGTCCGCGCTCTTTTCACATGTCCAAATTTATTTCTTCTTATATGTAGACCACCTAGTTCCACAGCTTGGAGAGAGGAAGTACTATAGGTCCGGGAGGTAAGAGTTAATAAACTTGGAGCTGGATAAACACAACAGACCAGACAGACTTATAGGAGCAGCAAAGGCAATATTTTGATCTTGGAACTTTCGTCAGGACTGGTGAGGGGGAGAGGAGCCCAGAAATGGAGTGATGGGATATGGAAGGGCGGCGTGTAGGTTTAGTGGTGGTAGGTATATGCAGGTATGAGGTTGCTGTGATTGGTCAGTGGGAAGGATGGAACAGATACAGGTGGGTTTGGTCAGGGAAAAGGGACAAGGGATAAGGCTCTGGGTGGAGGTCTTTTGAAGCAGCTTCAGTCAATATTGAGGACATTGGGCTATCAGTTTCAAAGGTAATCTCTCAAGTGGTGTTACTCTGACAGTGGATAGGCTAAGGATGGTCATGTCGCTGTGCGAGTGGGAGTGGAAATTAAAATGAATGGTAACTGGAAAGTCGAGTTGGTTGTCTCGTGCAGAGCACCAATGCTCCACACAGAGCCTGATCCTGGCCCACCGAGCTCGTCTCCAACTCCCAACATGGTCTCCTCTATGTTGTGGAAACCAAAGGGAGACTCAGGTACATATTCATGTAATATCTGCTCTCTGCACGCTTTACCAAACGCAGCATTCCAGTTGTCATCCATTTCAATCACTCCCCTCCCCGTGTTCATCCGGCAACAGGTCCATCTTTGGTCTCCTCCACTGTCAGAGTGAAGCCAAACAGAAACTGGAGAACACAACTTGATATTCCAGCTGGAGACCTTACAGCTCAATGGTCTCAATATTGACTTCACTGGCTTAAAAGTCTCTCAACCCACAGCCTTACCCCATGTCCTCTTCCCTGACCTGACCAAAGTTGTCCATCTTCCCATCCGTATGTCTGTTGCATCCTTCCCACTGACCAATCACAATAATCCTCTGCCTGCATCCCCCCATCGCCATTCCACCTACCCTTCCAACAGCTCCACGCCCCTCCCTCTATTTACTTCCCGGTTCCCCTTCCCTCACTCCAATCCTGATGAAGTCTTTCAGCCTGAAACGTTGACTTTCCTGTTCCCTGGATGCTGTCTCACTTGCTTTGCTTTTTGAGCTTCATATGGATTGGCGACATAGTTGCACGTTGAGACCTTATCAGCAACAGATTTTATTGTGCTTTTCATATTCTTTTTTGTCTGTTTACTGACAATCTTATCTGAACATTCTCACTGCAGGATCTAGGAAACATTCTTTTTGTCACTAATGCTCCTGTCTGCTTCGAACTGATTTCCTTTGTTTTAACCGGACTTTCATCTCTGCTATTCACAATGGCATTGTAAACGTAACTCTTGTTATGCTGTAGCTTAATCACACCATTTCCAATATACTTCACAACTTCCTTGTTCTTATACTCCACACATCTTTTCATAAACCCAAAGATCCAATAAGTCCTTCTATAATTTCCTGTCTTCTTGTCCCTCTCTCCTTAAACGGGGAGGTTACATTTACCAGTCCTCCCTTACTCCAACGTTTACTGAAAGATCACCAGCAATGCCACAACAATCGCCTTCCGTGTCACTACGAGACCAACTGGTCTCGCTGATTGATTCAACTTCACCTTCCCCAGCACCTCCTCCTTACTGAGGTCAGTATACTCACCTCTATACCCTGACTGTCTTGAAGTCTGGCATTTTACTGGTGTCTTCCACCGTGAAGACTGATGTAATGTATCTGTTCAATTCCTCTCCCATTCCATTGCTTCCCATAAATACTCAAGCCTTATTTTCCAAAAGTCCTTTGTTTGTTTTTTACTCCCTGTCTTCCTTGTTATATACCTCAAAATCGTTTTCGTTATTATTTTACACGATTAAGAAGCGTAATATTATATTTCACCCTCTCCTCCCATTTGCTGTTATTAGTTATCCATGCTCGAATTTGTAGATTTCCTAATCTTTTGGATTCCTAATAATCTTCACCACATTGTGTGCATTTTCTTTTGTTTTATGCTGTCCCTGAATTTGTTATCATTCAAGGCTGACTTGTCTTCTGATGAATATTGTTCTTCTTACTTGGAGGTGAATTTCTGATGTGCTGCTGAATTATCTCCTGAAACCTCTGCCATTGCTGTTTCACCATCTTCCCGTGCTCAGCTTCCCTTCCAACTAACTCTGGCCAACTGCTCCCTCATGTCCTGTAGTTACATTACTCAATTATAAGACATCACATTCAAAAGTGAGCAATAGCTGTAAACAGAAGGAGGGAAGTCTGAGGCATAGGACAGAAAGAACGATTGGACGATGTATCAATTAGATTAAAAGAGAAATCGAGAGACAGATAGAGAGAGAATTTCGACATGGAGATATAAAAATAGAGAAGTCTACATGACTGATATATGTAGATATATTTCTGCATTTGGTTTGACAATTCCTGTGTGTTGTGGTCCTTTGTACAGGGTATGTGCAAACAGAATTATATGTTGAAATGTCGGTCTGATGCCAGAACTTTGATCTCCAGCAATATGACAGGCAACAGTTGTTGATAGAACCTAGCAGGCCAATGTATATGTTTCCCGGTAGAAAATTGTTTAACTGAAATAAATTGGAGCACAAGAAGCAGGAATTTATAACATATATCCTGACAAGAATTAGAGATTAGGTCTGGGAATGCAAGGAAGAGGCAGGAGGTAGAGGGTACGTTAAAAGAAGGGGAACATAATATCTCAGCTGAAGACTAAATAACATGTTAACTTTTTATAAATTTTGTACATCACGTGCATCATTTTTGTTAACTATGTCTGTCTTGTTCATTCTGAATATGGTGCACACATATGAACATTCTTATGTATCTGCATGCATGCGTGCACGCACACACACTCACACACACACACACAGACACACACACTCAAACAAACACACACACACACAGACACCCACACACACACACACACAGACACCCACACACACAGATTCACACTCACACACAGAGACACACATACAGACACCCACACACACTCACACACAGAGACACACGCACACGCACTCATACACACACAGGCACACACACTCACTCACACACACAGACACACACACACACTCTCACAGACACAGAGGCACTCTCTCTCTCTCTTTCTCTCTCTCTCTCACACACACAGATGCATACACTGATCAATCGTTATTCGGCCATTCCATTTCAAATTATCCTGTTTAATTTACATTGTCACTTGCAATTCCTTCTTCCGAATATATTCTGTTTCTTTCTCTACATTTGATGTTATTCTGTCTGTCAAGAAGACATTGGGGACTGGGGGATGTCACTTTACTCCTCATCAGTCTCCACAGTCACTGTCTTCTATTCCTTTCTGTTTCTTAGCCCATTAAAAATACATTCTGTGTCTGACCCTTGAATCCAGAAAAACGGGTCACTTTTTTTAAGATTACTTACAGTATGGAAACAGGCCCTTCGGCCCAACAGGTTCACAACAAACTTCCGAAGAGTAACCCACCCAGACCCATTCCCCTACCCTCTATTCATCCCTGACACTATGGGCAATTTAGCATGGCCAATTCACCTAACCTGCATATCTTTGGACTGTGGGAGGAAACCGTATCACCCGCCCACGCAGACACGGGGACAATGTGCAAACGCCACACAGACAGTTGGCCAAAGCTGTTCAGTAAACAAAACATTTACTTTTTGGCTAAGGCTACAAAAAAATCTAAAAAAGAAAAGGCATACAAACTGTGCAATTAGATGTTTGCACCTTTGCAAACAAATTATTGAATTGCATTGTGTAAACGATAATTGACTGATAAAAGATATGAGAGTATAATCCAGCGAAATACGTAGCACAGCGAGAGAATAACAAGCGATTACATTTAAACTTGAGGATGATGGACTAACATTTATTATGTCCAGAAAAAAAGATGGTGATTTGTGAGAAATTGCATTTTCCCCATGATATGTAATTCCAAGTAGCACACGTACCAGTGTGGAGACCCCATGTTGATTGAGAGGGAGCTCCAGGCTCTGAATGAATTCTCACCGTCTAAATGTGCAGTTGATGCGTGTCTCTGCACTGTTCATAAATCTACCAGTAGCTTTAATGCCTTACTCCTGAAATAGTTCGCCATTCCCACCAGCTTCTAACCTCTATAGGAGTGCAATAATGTCTTCTCGGAGATAGAAGGCATTTCCTTGAGACTTGGCACAAATCATTCACTTTTCCTTCTCACGTTCAGCAAACCAAGTTAAAGTGACACATATGTACCACGAGTAAAGTACCAGGAGGAACAACATAGAACAGTCTATCTGTTTAGGCTCTGCTTCACTCTTTGTTATGTTGGAGCATCAAATACATCTTCCTATTTCTGTACATGTGGTTCGATATGCTGAATGGCCACCTCCTGGTCATCTGGAAGGAGCTCAAGGACCTGACTTGGCGACTCCGGTGTTCCTGTTTAATATCTCGATGTGCTGACTACGCTCCTTCCCTCCTTATGTAATAGGCAGGAGTATGTAATAACCTTATGTAATAACCAAGCATCTAAATTGAGAATTTCTGCCTCACATCTTGTCTGAAGCGGATTTTGAAAATAGACCCAGAGGAAGGTCAGTGAGGATACATGAGCAGACATTCAAGCAGATATCCTGAACCGCTCAGTAATTATTGTTTCTGTTCAAAAGAAGAACTCCATAAGCATGTGAAACACCATCGTTCACAAAAGCTCTCAAGAATACTAGTGATGAGCATTAGTGGAGGGCCAGATTTATAATGTTTATTTCAGGGACCATAAGCTGATGTTAAGCATGAATTTCAGCTGTGCTTCCTGATTTACCCCGTTCGCCGCCCCCCCCCCCCCCCGAAAACACTGCCATTGCTGCTCCATCCTCTTCCCTGCTCGTCTCCCCTTCCTGATTCCAGGTTCTTCTTCTCAAATTACAGAGTACATTCTCTCACATTATGGTCCCTACCCATTTCACCTGAGCTCTCTAATCAAGTCTACCTACTCTGCTGTAGTATCAAGCTGCGTTTTGTGCTGCCACTTTACCTTTGGTCTCAGTGTGGCTCGGCCTCTCCATTCATGCTGTTTTACACCTCCCACTCACATCTCATTCTGGAAGTTTCCTTCTTGGCGTAAACCTTATTGAAAACACCTCTCTCCCTTTGCACTGAATTCACACTGTGATCCAAATTTCAAAAAGTATACTCAGCCTTCATCTCACTCTGCGAAAGGGAGCTGCACTCTGACTGTGTGGTACAAGAATTCCCCTTCTTATATGGTTCAGGCCAGAGATGCGCTTTCACTTTAGAGATCATCACACGATTGGAGAAAGCAATTCAGGTGTTTGACCTCTTATTGGTACTCGTAAGAGTTTCCTGTTGCCTTAGTGTTGTAACATGGAGGAAAACAAATCACAGTATGAAGCTTGGGCTGAGTGTTATTTATCTGTCATTTGAACACTGTTTCTAAATTTGCAGTGTTTATCTTTAAATGCTTGTTCGTAAAGTTAGTGTCAGATAGCGTGTAGGACGTTGAGGGATGACATTGTAGAAGTTTATAAAATCATGAGAGGTATGAATAGAGTGAATAACCAAGGGATTTTCCACGGAATGGGGGAGTTCAACCATAGAAGGAATAGGTTTAAGGTGAAAGAGGGAATATTTGAAATGGACGAAGCGTCAATGTTTTCACACAGAGGGTGATGTGTGTATATGGAATGAGTTGTCAGAGGAAGAGTGGGAGATGCAAGTACAGATATAACATTTAAAACTCATTCGGACAAACATATGAATGGGAAAAGTTTAGAGGCATATGTACAAAATGTAATCAGATGGGACTAGTTTACTTTGGAAAACCTGGTCAGCATGGACAAGTTGGACCAAGGGTTCTGTTTTTGCGCTATATGACTATGAATCTAGAAAGGGAGGAAAAGAGAAAAATCATATGGTGTAGTCAATTGGCAAGAAATACAAAAAACAAGCAGCACGAGCTTTTCCGAGCATATAAAAAAAGTTCAAGATGAGTGTGTGACCTTAGGTGAAATTAAGTCAGGAAAGTATACTGATGTTAATTGGAGGGTGTGACTGAATAATTGCCCATAGGGAGCAGACAGATAACTTAAACCCGTGTTTTACATCTTTCCTCACAGGGGAAAGCACAGTAAGTATTTCAATGGTGTAAACAAAATGGTAATATGAGAGAAGTTCTTGAACCGTCTCTAACAAAAGGAAAAAGGATTTTTCTAACAGATAAGAGTAAGAGTAGACAGGTCAGCAGTAATTCATAGCTGGTTTTGAAAGAAGTGGCCACAGTCTTGGAGTCATTCCGCCCTCTCTCTCAGATGTTAGTTCTGCTGTTTGTTAATGTAAGCAGTAAGTGCGGTAGCTTGAATGGGTTGTCATCAGGTTTAGGTACACACTGTTCTGACATGGCATGTTCACCCACACTCATCCCTGATTTGGAGATCGGCTTTATGGTAATGGTAGACTGAGAGATTATATTGTTGTTGAATATAATTCTGCTGCTGCTGCTACTACAGTTGCTATGATTTGCAGCATCACATGAATGTCCAGTTTGAGCAGCAATATCTGCAATACAATTCTGCTGCCTGTCCTCAATTCGCACGGGGACCCGGTCACCCTTCTCCCCTGTACACAGTGCCCTATCCCGGTTTCTGATGTGGGAACGCTTCCTTTTTGAAAAATTCTTATCCTGTTAGGGTCTCTCCATGATGCCATGCCTCCAATTTGTACATTCCTCAAAAGCATTTAACGTTTTTATCTGAATCTTTCCCCCTCCAGTAATGCCATCTTCTGTTTAAAGCGAATGTGTTTCCCTCGGTTTCTCTCCATGACCATGATTAAGACTCTGTCGTGTCGGTGATTCCAGCCTTATGTAGTTTCAGAACAGATGAGTTTGTATACCTTGCGTTATCATTCACTTCCCGGTGTATGGCGCTCCCTGTTGGACAGGGACATGTGAGCAGCTTTGACACACATGTTTGAAAGTTGTTCAAAAACAGAAATTGCTGAAGACACTGACAAGTCTGACAGCATCTGTGGAATGAAAGCAGAGGTAATCTTTCGGGTTCGGTGACTGTTCCTCAAAGCATCCAGTAAGTCCAACAATTTTTGGTTTTGTTTCAGATTTCCTGTATCCAATGATCTTTGCTAAATTGAAAATGTGTTCTGTAACTTTTCATTTTTGAAGGAAATCAGTGAGTCAGAGAAACAATGTTAATCTTTCAAGTCCAGTGTAAATCTTCTTCAAACGTGTAAAGGATTGAAAGCCGAGCGTTTTAGTATCTTGGCAGAGGTGGGAAATAGTGTTTGGAGGCCCAGTGCGAAAGACAAATGGGCTTTAAATTGTGGTGAAAGAGACACAGATATATAATGTGTAAATTAACGTGTAAATATTAGAAATTGATTTTCTCTGTAGAATGCAACATAAACAAGACACGAACTTAGGGAGCCCAGGAGGGAGAGTGTATGGAAAAGGGAGAACAGCCATAATGGGTTCAGACAGTGAATTTATGGAATTGAATATTAACTCCTACAGACTGTAACGTACCAAAGTGTAAAGTGAGGTGTTACTCGAGCTTGGGTTTTGCTTCATTTGAATATTGCAGCAGGCTGCATTTTCTTAGAATGCCTACAGTGTGGAAACAGGCCCTTCAGCCCAACAGGTTTATACTGACCCTGCAAAGAGTATTACACCTAACATCAACATCCCTGAACACAATCGGCAATTCAGCATGGCCAGTTCACCTAACCTACACAACTTGGAACTGTGACAGGAAGCTGAAAGCTACGCACCCCTCAACTCACTGCTATCCATGTGCATGTCCAAAAGTCACATAAATGTCCCCAATGACTCTGCTTCCACCACCACCTCTGGCAATGCATTCCATGCATTCACAACTCTCTGCGTAAAGAACCTACCTACATCTGACATCTCTCTTTTACCTTCCTCCTAATATTTTCAAACTATGACTTCACGTACTAGTCAATCCTGCCCTGGGGAAAAGTCTCTGGATGTTGACTCTATCTATTCCTCTCATTATTTTGTACACCTCGATCAGATCTCCTCTCTCCTCCTTCTCTCCAGAGAGAAAGGTCCAAGCTTGTTCAAACTTCTTTCATAAAGCAAGCCTTCCAGTCCAGGCAGCATCGTGGTAAACCTTCTTTGCACCCTCTCCAAGGCCTCTGTATCTTTCCTATAGCAGGGCGTCCACAACTGGACACAATATTCAAAGTGTGGTCTCACAAGGGACAGGTCGTGCTGCAGGAAAACTTTGCGGCTCTTAAACTCGATCCCGCTGTTAATGAAAGCCGAAACACCATATACTTTCTTGACACCCTATCCACTTGCTTGGCAACTTTGAAAGGATCTGTGCACTTGTGCACCCAGATCCCTCTAGTTCCACCACACTGCCAAGAATCCTGTATTTAATGCTATATTCAGGATTCGAATTTGACCTTCCAAAATGCATCACTTCGCATTTATCCAGGTTGAACTCCATCTGCCATTTCTCAGCCCAGCTCTGCATCCTGTCTATGTCGCGCTGCAGCCTACAGAAGACCCCTATACTATTGACGACACCTCCAACCGTTATGTCATCAGCAAATTTACTAACCCACCACATAACCTCCTCATCCAAGTCATGTATAAAAACTACAAAGATCAGAGGCCCAAGAACGTAGCCCTGTTGGATCCCTCTCAACACTGTCCTCCAAGCAGAATACTTTCCATCTACAACCACTGTCTTCCTTCAGCCAGCCAGCCAAGTCTGAATCCAGATAGCCTAATCTCCTTGTATCCCATCCTTCCAGACTTTATGAATGAGCCATCAATGGGGAACCCTCTCAAATACCTTGCTGAAGTCAACATGCACCACATCCACTGCTTGACCGTAGTCAACCTGTCTTGACACCTCAAAGAAATCAAGAAGATTTGTGAGGAACGACTGCCCTTTAGTCACACTATGCTTTGCCAGATAGTCATAAATCCTATCCCTCGGAACTTTTTCCAAACTTTGCTGACCACAGACATAAGACTGACTGGCCTCTAATTGCCAGGGATTTCCCTATTACCCTTCTTGAAATAAGGAACAACTTTCGCCTCCTTCCAATCCTCCGGTACGACTCCAGTGGAGAGTGAGGAGGCAAATATCATCACGAGTGACTTTAAAACCTCCTTTCTTGCTTCCCGGAGCAGTGTAGGATAAATCTGGTCTGGCCCTGGGGACGTATCCATCTCAATGTTTTCCAAAATTGCTAGCACATCAACTTCATCAATCTTGACCTGGTCAAGACTGATCTGGCCCAGCTACTCTAAGTTTTCATTTACAACACGTTCTCTTTGCTTGGTGAAAATCGAAGCAAAAAACTCATTTAGGGCTTCCCCTATCTGCTCAGACTCCATGCAGAAGTTCCCTACGCTATCCCTGATCGGCCTTACCTTCTCCCTGATTATTCCCTTATTCCTCACGTATGAGAAAAATGCTTTTGGATTCTCTCTAATACTTCTTGCCAAGCCTTTTTTCGTGCCCCATCATGGCTCGCCTCGTTCCATTTATGAGCTCCTTTCTAGCAAGACTGTAATCCTCTAAAGATGTGCTAGATTCTTGCTTCCTCCATCATCCGTAAGCTGCCTGCTTCTTTTTGTCGAGAAGTTTCTCTGTTCTCATCATCCAAGGTTCCTTAATCTTACCCATTCTTACCTGTCTCAGAGGAACAAATTTGTGTATCACTCGCAACAACTGCTCCTTAAACAGTCTCCACATATCTGCTGTGCCCTTTCTGTGGAACAATTGCTCCCAGTCTGTACTTCCCAACTCCTGTCTGATAGCATCATAATTTCCTTTTCCACAATTAAACATCTTCCCTCGGAAACTGCACCTTTCACTCTCGCAGACTATGCTACATGTGAGGCAGTTGTGATCACTTTCAACAAAGTGCTCTCCCACCGTGAGTTCTGACACCTGTCCTGGCTCGTTGCTGAGCACCAAATCCAAAATAGCCTCTCCCCTCGTCGGTCTATCTACATACTGAGCAAGGAAACGGTCTTGAACACACCTGACAAAAACGGCTTCATCCACACCATTTTCACTTAGGAGGTTCCAGGCGATATTGGAAAAGTTGAAATCACCCATAACAATAACCCTGCTACGTTTGCATTTTTCTAGAATCTGCCCGCCTATGAGATCTTCAATCTCTCTACTGCTATTAGGTGATCTGTAGAAAACCCCCAAATGCCGTGACTGTTCCCTTGCTGTTCCTAAATTCCACCCATACTGACTCAGGAGACAACCCTTCCTCAACAACCTTCATTTCTGTAGCTGTGACGCACTCTCTGATTAGCAATGTTACACCCTTTCCTCATTTTCCACCCATCCTGTTCTTTTTTAGATAAAATTAGATTACTTGCAGTGTGGAAACAGGCCCTTCGGCCCAACAAGTCCACACCAACCCTCCATAGAGCAACCTACCCAGAACCAGTCCCCTACATTTACTCCTTCATCTAACACTATAGGCAATTTAGCATGGCCAATTTACCAAAACTGCACATCTTTGGATTATGGAAGGAAACCGGAACACACCCACGGGGAATATTTGCAAACTCCACACAGACAGTCCCCTCAGTTGGGAATTGAACCCGAGTCTCTGGCGCTGTGAGGCAGCAGTACTAACCATTGAGACACTGTGCCGCCCCGAAACATTTTTAAACGTTTTAAACCCTGGAACATCAAGCAACCATCCCTGCCCCTGTGAAACCTACATCTCTGTTATGGCCACGACATCGTAGCCCCAAGTACTGATCCATGCTCTAAGTTTGTCACTCTTACTTCAGACATTCCTTGCATTAAAGTAGACACACTTCAACTTATCCCTTTGTTTCATCGCGTGAGAAACCTTCCTGAAAGATTAAATATATCCTGTCACTGTCCCGTCTGCAACTAACCCCCTCTCAGACATGTGGTCTTATTCCTACCCCCCTGCCAAACTCATTTAAACCGGCCTGAACCACACGAGCATACCTCCCAAACAGGACATTTGTGCCCCTCCAGTTCAGGTGCAACCCGTCTTTCGTGTATAGGTCCCACCTTAACCAGAAGGTATACCGATGGTCTAGGTAACTGAAGCCCTCCCTCCTGCACCACCCTCGAAGTCACGTGCGAAGCTGCATTCGCTGACTATTCCTCATCTCACTAGCTCGTGCCACTGGTAGCAAACCTGAGATCACTACTCTACTCGTCCTGCTCTTCAGCTTCCAAACTAACTCTCTGGAGTCACTTTTCAGATCCTCACTCCCTTTCCTGGCTATATCGTTGGTGCCAAATGATCTGGTTTCCACAGCCTTCTGTGGTAAGGAATTCCACAATTTCACCACTCTGTGGCTAAAGACGTATCATCTTTTCTCCGTTCTAATGGGTTTTCCCTTTTCTCTACGCCTGTGTCCTCCTGCCAGTGCCAACGTCCTCCCAATTTTGTCTGTATCCAGATCATTCAATATTCCGTAAGTTTCAATTAGATCGGCCCTCATCCTTCTAATCTCCATCGAGTAAAATGCCAGAGTTCTCCAATGTTCCTCACGTGTTAAGCTTCTCATTTCTGGTGAACCTTCTCTTGACACACACCAAGTCTAATACATCCTTCCTGAGGTATGAGGCACAAAATACTGGAAATGTGGTCTGATTAGAGCCTTAGAAAGCCTCAGAATCCCCAGCATTATATCCTACTCCTCTCAAGATGAATGACAACATTGTATCTGCCTTCTTAACTACTGACTCAACCAGCAAGTTTATCTAAGGCGAATCCTGCGCTTGGAATCCCAAGTCCCTTTGTTACTCAGATTTGTGATTTTTTTTCCCATTTAGTAAATAGTCCATGCCTATATTCTTCACAAGAAAATGCATGACCTCACACTCTCCCACATTGTATTCCATCTGATGCTCCTTTTCCCACTCACCTCAACTGTCGAAATCTTTCTGTAGGCTCCCTACCTCCTCAATATTAGGTGCCCCTCTACCTATCTTTGCTTCATCTGCAAACGTAGCCAGAATGCCTTCTGTACCGCCACTCAGATAATTAACCTATAAAGTGAAATTTTGTGATCCAAATACTGACTCTTGTGGAATACTGCTAGTCACCGGCTGCCATCCTGAGAGAGACAATTTCTTTCCTCACTCTGCATCCTGTAAGAGAGCCAACCTTTTATCCATGCAAGTACCTGTCCTCTGACACCATGGGTCCTAATCCTACTCTGCAGCCTCCTGTGGGGTTACATATCAGAGGCTTTCAGGAAGTTCAGATCAGTAACTCTCTCTGGTCCAATCCGTCGTTATCTCCTCAAAGAATTCTCATTATCTTGAGAGCAATGCAGGTAATTGAAATAGGGAGCAATCAGAATGTCAGGGTCATTCCTACAGACAGAGTGGAGATGTTCATCAAAGCAGTTTCTGTTTAGCTCAGTAATGTAAAGGAGACTGCATTGTGAGCGGCAATGACAGGAGATTGGATTGAAAGCGTAAAAGTGAAATGCTGCTACACCTGGAAGGTGTGTTTAGAGCCTTGGACAGAGAAGAGGGAAGAGATGAATTGGCAAAAGTTGCAGCTTCTGCATTTACATGAGAAGGTGCCATGGGGGTGAGGGGAAATGTTCTGGGTAATGGAGCGTGCCACAGAAGGAATGGTCCCTGTGAATTTCTGACAGTGGACGGGAGGGGAAGATGTGTTTGATGGTGCTGTCCTGCTGAAGGTGGTGGAAGTGGCGGAGGATGATTCTGTGAATGCAGATTCTAGTGCAGCAGGAAGTGAGGACAAGAGGAGAACTATCATTGTTCTGGGAAGGAGGGGACGGAGTGAGGGCAGAAGTGAGGGAGATGGGACAGACACAGCTGAAAGCTCAGTCCATCAGATTTAGGGGATTTCTCGTTTGAGAGAAAAGGATGACATGTAGGAAGCGTCCCAAAGGAACGTGGCATCATCGAACAGAAATGACAGAGACAGGGAAACTGGGAGAATGGAGTCACCCTCCGTTGATCATGTGTTCAGCCCCAAACTTAGGTTCCCACTGAATGATTGAAAAGAGCCAGGCATTTCAAATGCAGATTTATGTCTTATACCTGGTCAAACACGGAGTGTGAAAATAGACACAGATGAAGGTCAGCAGATGTGTGTGTATGTGGGGGTGGGGGTGGGGTTGGGAGGGTGAAGGTGTGGGAACATTTAAGCAGGTACTGATTAATAACTCTCAGTAATGTTTGGCTCTGGTGAAAAAGAAGATGATATGTAGATGTGAAGATGAACCACCCTTGATGCACAAAGGCCTTGAAGGATACTGATCAATCACAAACTAAAGAATTCAGATTGGTGAGCTCGAGCGTCGGCCACATTTGTGAAGTTTACTTTTGCAACAAGAAGCAGATGGTATAAAACAAAATACAAAGAAAAAACATTTCAAAACTGGCAAGAAATATGAAAAGAAACTAGCCGCAAAAGTTTTCCGATATCGAATAAAAAACATTCATGATGTGTGTGTGACCCTTGGAAGGAAGGCAGGAAAGTATATGTGGGATACCTGGAGGATGTGACTGGGGAACTGGTTTCAGGGAACAGGCAGAGAATTTAAAACAGTATTTTACATCGTTCCTCACAGGGGAAGGCACGAAGAGTTCCAATATTATAAACAAAATTGAAAGTTTTGTACTGTCCCTAACAAAATGAACAAAGCTTTTCTCAAACAGAAAAGACCAAAGGTAAACAGCTCATCATCAATTCATAGCTTGTTTTAATAGAAGTGGTTACAGAATGACTGGCGGCACTGTGTGAAATATTCCATACCTCTCGGGATTACAGGAGTGTTCCAGTGAAACTGGCGAAACTGCAAAGTGGCGCCTGTCTTCAAGAAGAGAGTGAGTCTTCAAGTGTTTAGGTGCTCCCTTTGTCTGAATAGTCGAGCATATTTGAGAGGCTTAATGGCCTCATGATGCACTTTCATCCTGAGTGATATGTAAAAAAAGGAAAACTCTACTCCTTCCTCTGATGCGTTACATGCTGGGGGATGAACATTTTGCTGAAGTTGAATTATTTTGAAAATTATCTGGAACATTGTACAACCGACATCATCCAGAGAATTCTAGAAAGTGCACTCATAAGAACATTTTATAACCATGTGGGGTATTGCATAGGTGTGTGTGTGTGAGAGAGACAGAGAGAGAGAGAGAGAGAGAGAGAGAGAGTGCTGCATTGCAGTGGTGAGAGTGTTGGAGCCTTATTCTGGGGAAGGCGCTAACAGATATACAATGAGTGTGAGAGAGTAGAGAGAATACGGTCACGCTTATCCTGACAGAACGGGGAAGGTTATTGATGCTTTTCCTGTATTGCTGGACTTTTCTTCGGACCGCAGATACTGCACTGAGCTGGGTGGTGTGCTCAGAACATGCTCTGGGAAGAGAATGGTCCCCCTCCGTACTAGAACAATCACCAGGACCTCCGTGCCCCTGTCGACAAGCTGTGGTGTAATTTTCCCTTATCTGCCATGCTCGGATAAACTGTGCAGGGCAGCTCCAAACTGAGAAAGCTCAACCGTGTGCCCATTGGCCTTTTAATAATGGCAGCAGTACCAGGGATCAATGAATATCCATGGGCATCCGGGCGATAGTGAGCACTGCCAGCCATAATGGGTGGGAAAATCGGTCTGGCGTTGAATGAGAGGGACACCATGGGGTGGAATGGGTAGTTAATCAGTTGTGTTCGATAAGATAACACCAGGAAACTAGCTCTGCCTCGTGCAGATTTTCCTTCAGTCACATTCAATGAAAATGGCACTGAGACAAATTATTGTACGATTCAGCCCAATGAGTCGAAGATTCTGCTGATCCTACTCCCAGTTACAACGCTGCAGGACAATTGCTTATCCAAAACTCTCAATCACCTTAACTTACACCAATATCCTGCTCACCCATCATTCCTAGAAACAGTGGCTTATATTGCAAGATGCTATCGAAATGTTCTCATTTCACAATTTTTACTCCTACCATCAGATCCTTCTCTGAAATTCTCTCTTAATCTCCCCCTCTCTTTTAACCAAGTTCCTCCCATTTGTTGGTATTTAAACTGATTCCCCCGCCATCTCTGTCTGGCAGTGAATTTCACACCCACAGCACTCCTGTGTCATGCCACAATGGAGATATGGAGCTGTAAATGGAGAGGTGCTGCACATCCTGTCACTTACAGCATGAGCTACAAGTTTCCCCACGCTGGGCAGTGATCTATCATAGTGCTACATAGCAATTCAGCGATTGGTGCACACAGCTGCGTATGCTTGGAAGGTAACTGCTCCAGATTAAAAGATAAATTCACTGCTATTCACTGCACAGCTCCCCATGCTGCACAGATATCCAGTCCGTGTGTATAGAACAATGCCTTTTTGTGTTCTGCACAGCGCCCTGTGCTGGACAGATCATCGAGTCCTAGTTTATAGATCAGTGCACTGTTGGACACAGAGGTAGTGAACATGTGAGCTCTAAACAGTGTTCGATCCTGAACTGATTGCTGAGCAGTACACTAGCCTGGTCTACGCAGTGCTTTATGTTGAAGAGGTACCTCATGTGGGCTTGTACGGGTCCGGGCTGGATCTGAGAGGTAAGTTGGGTATCCGATATGATTCCTGACATGATTATCACTCCTCCAGCTCGGCCCATTCCGCTGATAAATGTGAGGTGCTGTGTTTGAGATAGAATTTACTTTGTCGAAATATTCGACATTAAGCAAAACACAATTTATTCGAAGACTATCGATAAAAGACAACAAAAGGAAGAGGAACTTGCTAAACTTCATTCTGTTGGAAAACTTAACAGAATAATAGTTTATTTAACTACTATACAGTAACTGCTCCAATATGGTATCATCGGATAAGCACACAAATGTCAAAAAACAAATGCAGGAAACAGATTGTCTGACATGCAGTTCTCCAATCCAGGAGGAAAGAACATCAAAAGACACTTCAGAGAGAAATCTCAGAGGCAATGTGTAGCACCCGGGAGAGATTTACTGCCTTCCAACCCTGCTGAGGCTCCAGCAATAACTGGCGAAAGGTAAAACTAAGAATCCTGGTTCTGCAAGAGTTTGACCATCACTCCACAGGACAAGGCCGCGGCTGCAAGAACATAAGGAATGGACTGTATTTACATAGTCTATGGCTCTGTAGGTGTCTCTTCAAAATGCCTAAACCCACCTCAGCCATTTAATGTTGGACAGACAAAAGTCAAAGTTAAACATATATAAATAAAGCAAAAACATTCAGCAGGCCTGGTGATCAGACACAGACGGCCTCGGGAGCCCAGCAATTCCTATATTGCCAAAACACAGCAGAATCATCGAGCTTGTGAAGAGAAAGAATTATGTCTCTCCTTTACCTCGATGTTTACAACTGGAGATGTGCCATTAGCCCAATACTCATCGATATCAAAATCCCACACAACCAAGTATTATTGTGATATATCAGAATTGCCGTGAAATGGGTTAACTGCAGCTGTTTGTTCAGTGACTGTGATTAATATCAGTCTTCCTGGACCTAACTGGGTCACTGGAGGATATCGCTCTTCCATAATTAGGGACTTCTTTCAACTTGTTTCGCCATAGTATTCGGCGCAGAGTCAACCTCAACAAGATTGGGATCAGCAGCTGCAGAGAAAGAGAGAGAGATCAGAATCTGAGAACATTAGAATGTTCCAACAATGGATTTTAATCTGAGAACATTAGCCTGGAATGTTCCAACAATGGATCAGAATCTGAGAACATTACACTGGAATGTTCCAACAATGGACAGGAGTTTATCCTCGGGTCTTTACTGGCTTTCTCAGGATTGGCCATGGTTACAGTTGCGGATACGAGCCGTACTGATGATTATTCAAGCTGGGTACTATCCCATCCTCGCTATCATTGGTGTGCTTGGTACGTCTATCTCTATCAATTCTATGAATGATGCTGAATGTTATTGCTATTCTGGTTGATTATATTTAACAAAAACATAAACTTTCAGTCACAAACGCCACTTCATTCTCATGCATTTCCAAACTGCTTACTCATAAACATCTGAGAAGGTAAAAGACTGTTCGGAACCTTGAGTCTCCTCTTTACCGTGAACTGTTTTATATCTCCATATTCTCTCTGTCATCAAACCTGCCGACGCCCCCCTTCATAATATCCCCAATCTCCAGACTTGCCTGAGTTCTGTTGCTGACTTCGCCATCATGTACCCCTTCGTTAACGACAGATTTTGTGGCTCCAGTTCTCTTCTGACCTCTCCTCCAGTTACAAATATTTTGACCACAAACGTGTTCTTTTCTCTACAGTTATTTCATAACAGGGACTCTTAAACAGAGTAATAATTACACTGACTGTGTAATTCAGAGGCGCAAGTCATGACTCTAAAAGCATTGTCAGAAATCCTACCGCAGCCGATGACTAAATTTAAGTTCCAATATCAAAAATTGGAATGAAACCTACTTTCACTCATGGCAAGCATAAACCATCAGGATTTCTTTTCTTATTTAATTGATAAGCTTTTGTAAAGAAACCTAACATTATTGCACTGTCTGAACTAAGTGTCACCTCAGATCCACAACAATATGGTTGCCTCCATATTGCCATGACAAATGGCCGCGTGGTCAAGGGTAGTTGTGATGGACAACAAATACTGCCCTTGCCAGTGGTTCTGGCATCCCGCGAAACAACAACAACACCAAATGTGGATGCTGGCGATCTGAAATAAAATTCTCCACCGTCTGAAAGAATGTTGGAGAATCTCAGCAGGTATGGCAGTCTGTCGGAAAAAAAAACACAAATAACGTTTCGAGTTCAGTGAAACTATCAAAACTGAATGCAACTGAGAAATAATATTATTATATCAGGGATGGATGGAAGGGTGAGCGGGAGGTTTGTGTCGAATGGATAATGTCCAGCAAGAGAGAGAAAGTGAGAGAGAGAGAGAGAGAGAGAGAGAGAGAGAGAGAGAGGAAAAGCAAGCAAAAAGATTGCTGATGATGGACTGGAAGGAAAACAGAATGGGAAGTTATTCTACCATTTCCCCTTTTCACACATTCCTGAATATCATATTTATTATGGGATGTCCCTGCTTACCGTGAGTTATGTTCCCTCTATCTCTCGTCTCTGAGTGTGCTGATCAACTCCATCAGCAATACTTATATCGCTGAGATATAGAGAAACGTAATGTTCCATTGTCAACTGCTTCTTTGGAGAGAGGAGGTGTTACTGTGCGACTGTGTGAAGATGTAAGAGCTTTCTCAGCCAGGAAGAGAAACTGAGGAGCTGAAAAATGTATTGCTGGAAAAGCACAGCAGGTCAGGCAGCATGAAAAGATCAGGATAATCGACGTTTCGGGCATGAGCCCTACTTCAGGAAAGAGGCAAGTATGCCAAGCAGACCAAGATAAAAGGTAGGGAGGAGGGACTTGGGGGAGGGGCGTTGGAAATGGAATAGGTGGAAAGAGGTTAAGGTGAGGGTGATAGGCTGGAGAAGGGGTGGGGGCGGAGAGGTCAGGAAGAAAATTGCAGGCCTGGAAGGTGGTGCTGAGTTTGAGAGTTGGGATTGAGACAAGGTGGGGGGAGGGGAAATGAGGAAGCTGGAGAAATCTGAATTCATCCCTTGTGGTTGGAGGGTTCCTAGGCGGAAGATTCTTGGTAGTGTGGAGGAACAGAGGGTTCTTGGGGTCGGTGCCCACAGACTCCTCAAAGTTGCTATCCAAGTTGATTGGGTTGTTAAGAGGCGCATGGTGTTTTGGCTATCAGTTGCAGGGGGATTGAGTTTAAGAGACACGAGGTTATGCTGCAGCTCGATAGAGCCCTGCTCAGACCGCGCAGGGAATATTGTGTTCAGTTCTGGTATCCTCATTATAGGAAGGATAAGAAAGCTTTAGAGAGGGTAAAGAGGAGATTTACCATGATGCTGCCTCGACAGGGGGCAGGTCTTATGAAGAAACCATGAGGGAGCGAGGGCTTTTCTCACTTGAGGAAAAAATAGATGAGAGGTGACTTGATAGAGGTGTACAAGATGATGAGAGGCATAGAACATAGAACATTACAGCGCGGTACGGCCCTTAGGCCCTCGATGTTGCGCCGCCCTGTCACACACAGCTGAAACCCATCCCACCTACATTCTTCCATGTCCGTCCATTTGCCTGTCCAACGACGTCTTAAATGCACATAAACATGGCGAATCTATGACAGATGCAGGCAAAGCATTCCGTACCCTTACTACTCTCTGAATAAAGAAACTGCCTCAAACATCTGTCTTATACCTATCTCCCCTCACTTTCAAGTTGTTTCCCCTCGTGTTTGCCGTCCCCATACCTGGAAAAAAGAGAGAGTGATTGGCCAGAAACATTTTCCGAGGGCAGAAATGTCTATCTCTAGGTGGCATAAATTTAAGGTAATTGGAGGAAGGTTTAGGGGAGATATCAAAGGTAGATTATTTACACAGAGAGTGCTGGGTGTGTGGAATGCACTGCCAGCGGTGGTAGTAGAGTCAAATACTTGAGGGAAACTTAAGAGACTCTAGGGTAGGCACATGGAACAAAGTGAACTGAAGCATGTAGGTTAGTCTGATCTTAGAGTAGGGCAAACGGCACAACGTCGAGGGCTGAAGGTCCTACCTGCATGCATTCATGTAGAACTCTGAGCTCAAAAACTGCATGAATTCATGTAAAACTCCGTTATCTCACTTTTTAGATTAGAATCAATATAAACATCATGGCATAGACAGACAACACAGGGTGCACCACTTTCAACATATTGTCTAGCTATCACCATTATTAACAGCTAACCTGAGAATGCAATTTTTTAAAACAAAGTTTTGTGATTTACATATGAAAGAAGTGAAACTATCATGGTATTCAAACAGATTAATGGCTTAACAGACAATCAATTTTTCAAAGTTTAATTTCAGTTAAATCACACTGTAAATTTCTGCTCTAAATTCTGTGTTAGGCTTGAGCACTTAAGTATCACCTGATGAAGGAGCGACACTCCGAAATCTAGCGTGCTTCTAATTAAATCTGTTTGACTATAACCTGGTTTTGTGTGATTTTTAACTTTGTACACCCCAGTCCAACACCGGCATCTCCAAATCAGTATTGTTCTTTGTTCTGTGTTCGATGGAAGTGCTCAGGAAAACTTAAACATTAAGGGAGATTTGAGACTTGGAGCAGGTCAGCCTTGATCTTAGTGAAGGGCAAGGCAGGCTTCGGATGTGAATGTCCTTCCCCTGTTTCTGATGTTCTCCCAATCTGTTATTGGAAAGTTAGTAGGTGTTATTTTCCTGGAATGGCTTTTATGGAATGTTGCAATCAGGGAGACCAGCGGATTTTATGAGCCATTGCTGGGTGAGATTTGGGGGCTGTATTCACAGTGAATCTGGGTCTCAAACATGATCAACAAGTGAAGCACAATTTACAGAGAGTGAAAGCTCTGTAAAAAGAGATGAGCAACCTCTTTCATATCCAGCCTGGGCCTTCCGATTACATTTTCCAAATCTCCCAAACCGTGTGGGACAGTCTCGATGGACGAAATGGTCTCCTCTGTTTTTGTGCACTATGTTATAACAGTAAGTGGACTCCAACTACTCCTGTCTAGCAGGCTAGAGGGATTGAATGGAACACAGAAACGTGGGACTGAGGTGCAGGAGTGGGTCATTAGAGAATTTGAGCCTTCTCCACCAGGCATTAAGATTGTGGCTGATCAGACTGTGGTCTCAGCCTCATCTTCCTCTCTGTGTCCCATTATCCGTGACTCACTTCTCTGTCAAACCTTTAACTAACTCAGCTGTCAATACTTGTAATCAGAGAAGCACCACAAACTTCTAGCGAAAAGAATTCCCATTCGAATGGCACTTTTGGAATTTTTCCTCATATCGCTGTGAGAATAAGAGAGTCATACAGAGTGTAATCAGATCATTTTGCCCAAATTGTCCTTGCCAATCAAGCAGCTTAATCCCACTTGCCACCTCCCTCTGAACCATTCCTATTTATGTACCTATCCACATACATTACAAACGTGTAATTGTACCCGCTTTCACCACTTCCTCTGACAGTACACCCACCAGCCCCTTCTAAGTCTTTGCCCTGTCACCTTCACCCTATGCAGTCTAGTTCTGGACACCCCTACACTGGGTAAAAGATCTTGCCTATTCAGACTGTCCATGCCCCTCAGGAGTTTTTAAACCTCTGTCATGTCACCATTCAGCCTCTGACAGGCCAGGAGGAAAAGCCTCATCCTGTTCATCATCTCCCTGTAGCTCAAACCCTCAGGTTCCAGGAAATCCTTGTAAAACTTTTCTGAAGCCTTGCAAGCTTAATAACATCCACCCTTTAGCAGAGTCAACTGACATGTACGCAGTATTCTTAAAGTGGCCTCACCTGCGTCCTGTACAAGCGCAGCACGTTATCTCAACTCCTATACTCAATGTTCTGACCGATTAAGGTAAGCATGCCAACCACGTTCCTCACCACTCTACCCACCTAAACTCAACTTTCAAGGAACTATGAATCTTCACCCGTACATCTCCTTGTTCAGCAACATTTCCCGGGCACTACCCTACTTTAACTTAGCAAAATGCAAAACCTCACAAATATCTAAAGTAAACTCCATCTGCCAGTCCTTGGCTCATTGATGTTCAATGACCCCGTTACATTCTGAGATAATCTTCTTCACGGTCCACTGCACTACTTTGGTGATGTTATCTGTAAACTTACTAAACATGCCACCGATAATCACATCAAAGTTGTTTATATCCGTGATGAAAAGCAGTGAGCTCAGCACTGATTCTTTCAGCACACCGCTGGCCACAGGTCTTCACTCTGGAACATAATCCACTACCTTCAATCCAATTTTGTATCCAATTGGCTAGCTTTTCCTAGATTACATATAATCTAATCTAAGTAATCTGTCGACGATGAGGTACCGTATTAAATGTCTTGCTGAAGTCTGTGTAAACAATGTACACCACAGTGTCTTCTTCAATCTTCTTTGACACCTCTGCATAATACTCAATCACATTAATTAAACATGAATTCCATCACACAAATCCATATTGACTACCCCTAATCAATCGTTGTCTTTCTAAATAGATGGAAATCCTATCGCTGAGAATCCCCTCCAACGAACTCCTCGACACTGACGTTGGCTGATTGAGTCGATAATTCCATGTGTTTCTTTTTTTTTGGATTATTGCTCCCTTTTCTAGCCCCACTCCTCCTCTGGCCACAAAAAATAATTATAACTAGGTTGGTGATATGGCCAATGTTAAAGTTCTCAGAGTGTGTCAGGGTCAGTGTTAGGAACAAGTTAGGCAGATTTATTTAGGGGAGAAAGTGAGGACTGCAGATGCTGGAGATCAGAGCTGAAAATGAGTTGCTGGAAAAGCGCAGCAGGTCAGGCAGCATCCAAGGAGCGGGAGAACCGCCGTTTCTCCTGTTTTATTTGTAGTCATCAAGTCTTACAGCATGGAGAGAGGCAGAGAGGCTCTTTTGTCCAAACTCGTCCATTCTGACTCAAATATCTAACCACATTAACCTCATTTCCCAGCACTTGGCCCATAGCATTCTCGTCCTTTCCTGTCCATGTACTTGCCCAAATGCCGCTTAAATATCGTTAATATAAATGCTTCAACCACTTCCGTTGGCAGCTCATTCGTTTTGTGTACCACTCTCTGTGTGAAACAGTTCCAATCAGTTTCCTTTTTATTCTTTCCCCTCTCACCTTAAAATGATGCCCTCTCCTCCTCGATTCCCCAACTCTAGGAATAAAAAGGCTGGTTCCATTCACCCTATCCATGTAAACTTCTATAAGATCCCTCTCAGTCTTCTATTCTCGAAATAAAAAAGGCCTCACTTGTCCAACCTCTCCCTATAATTCATACTATTGAGTTCTGGCAACATTTTTGTAAATTCCGTCTGTACACATTCCACATTAAAAACATCCTTCTGATCGCAATGTGACTAAAACTGAACACAGCACTACAAATGCAGCCTCACCAACTTCCTGAATAACTTCAACATTACTTCCCAACTGCTCGCCTCCATGTCCTGACCGATGCTTGCTAGTGTGGCAAAACCTTCTTCATTACCATGTCTAAATATGACCCCACTTTCGTAGAATGGTGGACCTAAAC
>NW_026867893.1:117277-172610 GCF_020745735.1 Hemiscyllium ocellatum
TTTTCAGACTTTACAGTAACATGCAGCATATTAATTCACCATTGCCCAATAGCTTCCTCAGAGCACGGTAAGTAATTAGACCTGCTGGACCACGCCAACACCACGCCTGAAATAACCTGCTCTCTACTTTGGTCACACAACTCTTCAGCCTCCTACCTCATATACACTTATGAAATGTAATTTTCACAGCATTAGAAATCATTTAGTTAACGCAGTTTCGATGCAATTTTAGATCATCCAGTATTACTGCACACCCACGATATTTGCATATCTTATTTTCAGAGAATCGGATGATCAACAGTTTTGGTTTAGATATGTAAGGCACCAATGTTTTGTTCCACCTTGTTATTGGTCAAGATCCATACAACATATTCAAAGAAGCTGAGTGATGTGCTCTGTGATGTTATTAATGATAGACGTGGACAAGACATGGGGAAAGCCCACCCCGATGGTGAGATGATCTGAAGAAACGCCCATCAATTCAGGACAACATCAATAACCTTCCCCGCTCTGCAAAGACAAATGTCTCCCTATTCTCTCTACTTCCTCACACTCTCTGTATATCTGTTACAGCACCTACCCCCGAACAAGGCTCTTGCTCCACCAGTCACACACTGTTGCATGCAACACTCTCTTTCCTTCACTTTCTCTGTCATTGAATGCAAATCGAGATTGAATTTATTGTTTTGCCAACGTTGAACCAGTGAGACAATTTGATGCTGGGGATATAAAGATGCAGACATTTTCAAAATTTGGAAGAGAGCAGATGCCATCGAGACGGAAGAAGCGTGGGGATCAACCATCTTGCTCCGCAAGAAATTAGGAAATCCTCACTATCATAGATAATTTTTCATATGAAACATATTCACAGTAAACAAAAATACGACGACACAGGAAATTCAGCAGACGGTGGAGTAACATCACAGAGGACGGCAGTCGCTGTGTGGTTTTTGAAATCAAGTTGATGTAATCTTCATGAGTGTCTAATTGAAACAGCATATTTTATACAGTTGGGGGCAGTTGTGTGGTGATGGGGTGGGGGGTGTTGCTTAAAGTTGTAAATAGTTGTGGAATAATGTTCACTTTTACAGTTAAAAATAAATTGGCGTTATTTTCTTTAATACTGGAATTTGGGAGTTCTCTGTTATTCAATTCTAACAGATTTCTAGGTGAGTTGAGCTTTCCTGAGTGTTTGGTTTAATAAATAGAGGCGTTCACTACCATGTTGCAACATTTGTAAAGACCAATAGAGAGCAAAAAAAAAGAAAACAGGATAAGGAGTTAGAAGATTAAATATAAAGAAATACTGTAAGAGCTTCTTTCGATATGGAAAGGGCAAATGAGAGGCAAAAATGGGCATCTGATTGCTAGAAATTGACACAGGAGAGATAGTAATGTGGAACAAGGAATGGCTGAGGAGATGAAAAATTACTTCGTGTCAGCCTTCACGGTTGAAAACATGAGTAATATCCCAAAAATTGAAAAGACTTAGTGGACATACTTGAGTAAGGTGGCCATCACCTAGAAGAAGGTGCTGTAAAAACGGAATGGTCTGAAGGTAAGATAAATCAACTGGACCAGATGGACTCCACTCCAGATTTCTAAGGCAGATAGCCGATGAGACAGTGGAGGCGTTGGTGGTGAACTGTCAGGAATCTCTCGAATCAGGGAGATTCCCAGTGGACTGGAAAATCGCTAACGTGATACCGCTGTTTAAAAAGGGAGTAAAGCAAAAAAACGGAAAATCTCAGATTGTCTAATCTAAACTTGGCTCTGGGTAAGATCCTGGAATGCATTGTGAAGGATGAGATTTCTGAATAGTTGGATGTGGATGGAAAAGTAGGACAAAGTTAGCATGGTTTCATCGAGGGAGGTCATGCCTGGAAAATCTGCTAGAAAACCTTGAGGACGTAACGAGCAGCACAGAACAAAGAGAGCCAATGGCTGTCATCCACCTGAACTTCCAGAAGGTCTTTGACAATGGCTACTGAGTAAGGCAAGGGCCCATTGTATTAGAGGCAATATGCTAGCATGGATAGAAGTTTGGCTGTCTGGCAGGAAGCAGAGAGCGTCGATAAAATTGTCCTTCTCAGGATGACAGCAAGTGACAAGTGGTATTCCATAAGGCTCAGTGTCGGGACCACAACGTTTCACTTTATGCATTCACGATCAAGATGAAGGAACTGAAGGCATTGTGGTTAAGTTTGAAGGTGATACAAAGATAGGTATAGGGACAGGTAACGTCGAAGAGGCATGGAGGCTCAAAAGGATGCAGATAGGTTTGATAATGGGCAAAGAAGTGGCAGATGGAGTACAAACTGGGAAATTGTGGGAACATGCACTTTGGTAGGAAGAATAAAAACATGGACTACCGAGAAGATTCAGATGTCTGAAGTGCAAAGAGACTTAGGAATCCAACTCCAGAGGTCTCTCAATGTGCACTTGCAAGTTAAGTCAGTAGTTAGGAATGCAAATGCAGTGATGGAATTTAGTTTGAAAGGATTTGAATGTAAAAACAGTGATGTACTTCTAAGGCTCTATCAGGCTCTGGTCAGACCACATGTGGAGTATTATACGCTATTTTGAGCCCCATGTCTCAGGAAGGATGTGCTGACCTTGGAATGGGTTCACAGCAGGTACACGAGAATGGTTCTAGCAATGAAAAGCTTAACATATGAGAAGGTTTGAAGACTTTAGGTCTGCTCTTGATGGAGTTCAGAGGGATGTGGGTGGATCTAATTGAAACATACAGGATACTGAATGGCATGCACCGTGTGGATGTTGAGAAGGCTTTCATTGCTAGGAGACTCTAGGACCCAAGGATACAACCTTAGAGCACAGGGAAATCCTTTTAGTAAGGAGGTAAGGGGAAATGTCTTCAGCCAGAGAGTGGACACCCTATGGAATTCATTTTCACAGAAGGCAGTGGAGGTCAGGTCATTGTGTAGATTTAAGATAGAGATAGTTTGCTTCTGGAGTATCAAAGGGATCAAGGGTTACAGGGAGAAAGCAGGAGAATGGGGTTGAGAAACTTGTCAGCGTAATTGGATGGCAGATCAGACTCGATGGGCTCAATGGTCTCATTTCTGTTCCTATGTTCGATGATCTTATGGTCGTAAGCTGCAGTCCGATGCTCCCGTTCTCTTACTTTGTCCCTCCACACAGCAAAGTGTGAGATTAAAAAAATCCTGAGTCAGCTTTAACAAATGTGGAGGATTCCTATTGAGGATTCATGGGAATCGCTCCACTGCTTGAAGGAAAGGAAATTCTGCCAAATCGAACTGTTCCGGGAAGAAGTTTCATACCAGCAGCTTGTTTGAGTAGAATCACGTCGGAGACAGAATAGCAATTGGGAGACGTTATCTCTTTTCCATTTGATATGAGTAAAAATACTATGAAACTCTGAAAACAATTCATTATTCTTTATCGTCTTCAGACATGTGCGTTGGTGTATGTCTCTGTATGTGTGTGACTCTGTGTCTCACATTTTTCGAGAAAATGACCGAGGTTACACTTCACATTTGTTATAATCAGTGGAGAAGTGGGGCTGGAAAATGAAGAGTGACCCTCCAACATTGGTTGGAACAGGAATGAGCAATTCTCACGGGCTGTTCAAATGGGAATTCTCTTCCCAGAAGTTTATTCCCAAGATGCAGCTCAACACCCTACTTCCAGCGTAATTAAACATGGCCCATAAATGTTGGCCTATCAACAACACCACATTCCATGAATAAATAAAAAATGATGAACTGCAGCAGAATTAATTGGATGGGAACAAAACTGTTAGACAAATGCCTGGTGCGTTCCAGAATTGTGCTGCCTGTGTAGTTTAACTTTGTGCAGTTCCCTAGTATTGTGACTGGGTGCTTGCATTTATTCAAAGTTGGGTTTGTTCAACATTTAACAGACATGGAGGAAAATTGTGGACAGACAGAAAAATGCTGCGGAGACCACACTCAGATCATACTGTCTGGTAGAACAATGACAAAGTGTCTAATGACCCACTCCTGCTCCTCAGTCCGATGTTCCTAGGTTCTATTCAGTTCTTAAAACCACCTGAACAGGGGCAGATAGAGACCATTTGCTCCAAATAGCTGGTCCGCAATGTTACAGGATGTGATTCAGTCCCTCAACACTGTGTGATTTGATGTGGATTGAAGCATGTGAGGGGAAATCCAGACCGGATACAGAAGTGTCTTCGCACCTCTTTACAGAGTGTCTCCTCGCTGAGCTGGTGTTTCATTTGTTGGTCATGTTGTAGTCCTAGATTCACTTTGAATATCGGACCCATATCTCGCCCACAGATGGCTCACCAGAAACCTTTCTCTCACTGTCCTCAACATTCAGTAAGAGCGCTTCTAGGTCAATTGCAACCATCCATTTTCCAATGACAGAATGAGAACATAAGAAACAGGAGTAGGTAATACGGATGCTCAAGCCATTGTATGCGATCATGGCTGATCTACCGTTGGCATTAACTCCTCTTTAATGCCCACTTCTTCCCACCCTCTGCTCTCTGACAGGTCAAATATCCATCTTTCTCATCTTTAAATACTTGCAGTGATCTAACTCCCCTACGTTTCTACACCTGAAAATTTCTGACATTCACTACCCTGTATAAGAAGAAAACATTCTCCACACAGATACCATCACGTATTAACATTAACAATAGTGGTTAACTGACCTGTTCAGTTAAGAGGGATTTATCCCGGTATCAAGGCAGGATGTGGCTGTAGATTTTATCCTCAGAGGCACTTAAATTCCCAGAATCATACACCCCGACTAAAATAAAAAAATACAAGCCATGGAATTTATCATCTTCTCAGTGTCTGTGTACAACATAACGCGTGATTGTCCATCACCATCAAGTTTCAGTGCAATTGCCTCTTTTTCTCTGACAGTGCTACAGATTGACCTTCACTCACTCCTCTTTTACGACCAGCCCACTGATTATTCTGGTGAAAATTCTTTACACTTTCTCTATTGCAATCAGATCATTCGTTTTAAAGGATAACAAATATGTCCATAATACCCCAAATACAGCCTCTATAACACTCTCAGCGATGATCACAATAATTCCTTTCCCTCACTTAATGGTCGCCGTATCTTTATTATGATGTAAAAACCCATTCCTTCGTTATGTACTGCCATCGATGTCAAATTTAAATTTTCCTTACCTCTGTATGTCAGCATCAGTAAAGCCAGCACCAGAGGTGCCTGTAGAGATGAACATCACTCTTGGGGAGAGACTCAGTCAGAAAGATTGCACTTGAAATAGGGAATGGTCACTTACCTGAATGGAAATGAAGTGTAGGAATAAGGAAAACAGACAGAGGAAGGGAGCTAACTTTACTTTTGTTCTTCCCTCATGTGAGGTGTGCAGTCCTGACAATGCCAGCATGTTATATGGATCTTGAACTGAGTGGCTGGTTCAGCTGTTCCACAGGACCATAAAGAGTAAAACACATTGCGGTGGGTTTTCACAGACTTGACTGGGGAGGTATAACCCATTGACTTTTCTGAAGGACATGAAGCAAGCAGCTGGGCTTTTTCAAAATCACAAATAACGATAGTTTCACATCAATTACATCAATTTCCTTCATGAGATATCAACAGATTATTATTCTGTGCCACCAGATTATGTGTAAATGATTTAAGCAGCATGCAGTATTGCCTGTCTGACAGGCTCTGTGCAGTGAACAAGTTAAACTTACTCAAGATCAATTATTCCGCAACTAACATGTGGTTAGAAGGGACTTAATAACGTGTGTCCAGATTTAATAAAGGCACAATTGATGGTTTATTCAGAAGATGCACTGACGCTGACGAGAAGATGAGGATATCATGAAGGTGGTATTGGACAGGATTAGTCAGTGGGGAGAATATAGAAATGTAGATCTGTGCAGAGCTAGAAGGATTAAGGAGTTTAAGAATGGTCTGTTTCATGTTCACATATTGGTGAGCAATTTCTCATGAGTAATTTGCTCGTTATACTTTGTAAGGAATTGACTATATCATTGGAGATAAAAATATTGACGTCCAGCTTTCTAAATTTTACATAATACGAGCCGCAATTCAGCCTAACCTGGCTTTATGAACAAATAGAATGAGTTACCAGGAACACCAACTATAGCGAGAATAGGACAGTAAACAGCTTGAATAACCATCGATACATCATAGGTTCGCAAAACAAATGAGATACAAGGTTGAGAAAGCCAGTAAACTCCAATCCATTGTTGGAATATAATATTCTCAGATTCTGATCCATTGTTGGAACATTTCAGCCTAATGTTCTCAGATTCTGATCTTTCCTCCCCTCTCTCTGGGTCTTCTGATCCCTGTTAGTGCTGTCGGTGATGCTCCCGCTGATACTATGGGATAACACATTGAACCGAGATCCTAATTGATAGAAGAGAAAAGCCTTGCAGTGACACATTTAGGATCCACTGAGACTGACATAAATCGCAGTCGCTGCACAAATGTCTCCAGTTAACCCATTTCAATTCAATACATTTTTACTAAAATTTAAAAAAATGATTAAACTTTACACATTCTGGATGGGATATGTGGGGAGACTGAAGGAACAAACGTTTGGGCTGATAGATCAATCATGTGTAAGCATTCAATCTGCCTTGGATATGGAAGCAATGCCAGAGGTTTATCAGAACATAAGCATGCTTCTCTGTTTATAAATTGAAACTATGTTCTTTAACTACTGATCAGGCACTGCAATATCAGTAAAACATTGGGAAAAGTTTTATCGTCCATGATCTGAGAAGAAAATGTCCGTAAGACTACATGCAGTTATAACAGACAACGATATGGTTATGTTAACAGAGAATTATACTGAAGACATAATGGAGACTGCAGCTGTTTTATAATTCAGTGTAGGTAAAGCATGGTGGTGGAAAAGGCACAGTAAGTCAGGCAACATCCGAGGAGCAAGAAAGTAGACGTTTCAGCTGGACCCTTCTTCAGGACTGGCGAGGGGAAAGGGGGCTAAGAGAAAATGGATAATGGGGTGAGACTGGGGGAAACATAAGTAATACGTGAGCGAAGGTAGGAGGTGATACTGATAGATCGGTGAGGAGTGTGGAACGGAGTGGTGGGAAGGAAGGTGGACATTAGGTCTCCTCAGGAGGGCAGATGTGAGTCCGGGGGCTGCATCTGGGATCTGGGTTGGCGAGGGGAGATTTGTAAATCAGTGAATCCAATGTTCATGCCGTGTGTTTGTTGGGTTCCGAGGCAGAAGATGAGGTGTTACTGGTAACATCCTGGTAAATCTCTTCTCAACCATCTCCAGCTTAATAATCTCTTTCCTTTAACAGAACTGCACACAGTACTTCAGAAAAGGCTTTATCAATATTCTGCACAATCTCAGCATGTCTTCCCAACTTCTAACCTCAAAGGTATGACCAATGAAGTAACCTTAAACACCCTGCGCCAAAAACTTCAATGAATTATGCCTGTCCCCCTGGGTCCTTCTTTTCTACATAACTACCAAAGCCCAGCATTAATTGTGTAAGCCCTCCCCTTGTTTGGTTTATCAAAATGTAATATCTCACATGCATCCATGTTAAACCCCATCTGCGACACCTCAGCTCAGTGAATGTTATTACTGCTCCCATCACACTCCCCCTTTGGATTAAAACGACAATCCCCTCTCCAGAAGGCCTCCGGACACCAGTCTTAAGTTTCCCAAAGACCCAGAGCTTGGTTTGCCTTGCACAGTTAGAGGGAGGAGTCGGTAAGGAGAAGCTGGCAAGGAGGCAGTTGCCTTATATCAATTAATGATTTTAGGAAGAGGGGAGCCACATGCTAGAGATTTGAAATAGTGACCGGTGTTTTGGGCCCAGAATTGTGCTCGTTCCTCGTTTCTAGTGTTCAGTATTGATATCTACTCGAGATCCTTCATAGTGCAGAGTATGTTTGCAGGATTTCTTTCCCTAATATAGCAGACTGCTGGTAATAGCCACTTAAACCAGAAATTATAGCCAAGTAATTGAAGATGTTCATTGGTTGTCTCAATGGCACAGCGAATGCACTCAAAATCCTTTAGTTGAGGGTAATAACTTGTTTTATTTTTCAATTATAAATGTCCACTGTATAATTTGGTAATGTTAACCAGAATTTAATAAATCCATACACTTTAAATATGACTCGAAATCTGGGCGTGATTTAGGCCTTGTTTAATGGATGGTGCCCACGTGTGTGAGCCGGGGCTCTTGATTCGATTCCAGTCCATGAATGTCTGATAGCGGCCCTACCTCTGGAGAAGGTGGAGTGGATTCATGTTCTGTAGAAGTGTGTCACGGCGTGTTACAACAGGCGGATGAACAAACACACAGGAGCATCATGTTGCAGCTTTAGGAGCTAATGCTGAATGACGGTAGTGTCCCTGTAACTGCGCCGAAAATTGTAGTTCCAAATCTCACAGAGCTGTTTCATAATATATCTGAACAAGTTGATTAAACTTTTTTGGAATCGTGCCTTGCTGGAGAAGGAAGAGGTACGACGACTGAATTTGAGAATTTAGACTCAGGATGACTGAAAGCATAACCAATCAATTATGAAGGGCATGGATAGTTTGAGTGGTCAAGGTTCCTTCTCCCCAAGGTAAAACCAGTAGGCATAGGTTTAAGATGTGAAGAGAAATACTTGAAAGACAATGAAGAGCAACTTTTTTTTTGCTGCAGAGGATGGTGCTTCTATGGAATAAGCTGCCAGAGAAACTGGTGGAGGCTGGAACAATTACAGCATTTAAAGGGCAACTGGGTGGCTTTATGATTATTGGGACATGGGCCAAATGCTGACAAATGGGAGCGGATTAATTTCAAATATTTGGATAGCATGAGCGAGTTGAAGAGTCTGTTTCCCTGTTGTACATCTCTATGAATCATTGATTTAATAACTGAAGGTCTCTTTGTAATCTTCAGTGGTTCTTCATTATACAAACACTATCCACTGTACACCCAAACTCGAAGTTATCCACAAATTTGCGAAATATGCCTTCTACAACTCGTATCTAAATAATTTATATAAATGACAAACAAAAGTGTACCCAACAATTTTGCCTCTGGATCATCGCTGCCAACAGGCTTCCAGTTCACAAAACAACCATCCACCACCACCCTGTCTCCTGCCATTACACAGATATACACAGAAACACACACGCAATCACACACGCATATAGAGACACCGATGCAACCATGTCTTTAAGACAAAGGTTAGATTAAAACAACGATCAAGAGTTGCAGTGAGAAGGCGGGAAAATTGTGTTGAGAAACACACCAGACAGGATCAAACTGCAAAATAGATCTTTTGGGCCAAATGGCCTAAGTCCAATTTCCAATGCTCTGTGGCCTTAAGGTGTCAGGATTATTTTCCAAGGGTACAGGAGAAGCTAAGTTTGATAAATACTTGACTGAACAGTCAATAGGACTGTGGGATACGTTTGAGGGGCTGAATGGTATATGCTTGTTACTATTTGCTTTGTTTCTGAAAAGAGGAGGTGACTTGCTGTGAGGTTAAAACAGTTTAAAATGAAAGGGGTCTCCCATTTCCATTTGAGATAGCGTTATTCCTTTCTCCTTTGGATTGTGTGATCTGTGACGTTCTCAGACCCGGGGACAGTCAAGTCTCCCGGGATCTTCAAGGCTGACCTTGACTGACCTTTGATGTACAGGGGAGGGAATGTTTATTGGGAGAAGACAGGAGAGGGGGTGGTCAGCTACAGTCAGACCAGCCGTGATGTTTCTAAATTAAGCAACAGGCTGGAGGGTCCGAATGGCCAACTGCTGCTCCTAACTCACACGTTGTTCTGTCAATTTACCCTCAAGACTGTGACAGAGGGAGAAAATGATTCCATTCAGCTAGTCAGCATCGTGACAACGCAGCAGGAGAAGGCCATTATGCCCATCCATGGGGTTAGAAAAGAATAGAATGAAGGACTCAAGTCATTTCAGTAAATTATACAGAATAGGAGGACGCCATATAACCATCCCAGGCTGTTATGCAGGAGCAGGGGCACCCTGGATAGCTGTCAGGAAATACAGAGTAGAGATCATTATGCATTTTGTGTTTGGAAAGCTGTAACTGGTAGAATACTTCAAGGATCTATGTGAGGTCATCAAAAATTTAAATCCAAATAAATAAATTGGATGAAGGGGATGGAGCTCAGTTTGCTCATGGACCAGGATAGTCATTCAATAAGATGTTAAATGGAGACAGAGCGTCTGAAATGGGACACAGACAGCCGGAGGGCGGAGCGTCTGCGATGAGATTCAGACAGGGGAGGGGCAGAGCGTCGACAATGGGATACAGACCTGGTGAGGGCAGAGCGTCTGCAATGGGACACAGCCGAGGAGGGCAGAGCATCTGCAATGGGATAGAGACAGTGTGCGGGCAGAGAGTCTGCAATGGGTTACAGTCAGAGGAGGGCAGAACATCTGAAATGAGATACAGACAGGGGAGAGCAGAGCGCCTGCAATTAAATACAGAGAGGGGAAGGGCAGGGCGTCTGCAATGGATACAGGCAGAGGAAGACAGAGCATCTGCAATGGAATACAGACGGGGAGGGCCATGCGTCTGCAATGGGATGCAGACAAGGGGAGGACAGGGCATCTGCCGTGGGAGAGCGTCTGCAATGAGATATAGACATTGGAGGGCATAGGGTCTGCAATAGAGACAGGCAGTTGAGGGCAGAGCGTCTGCAATTGGATATAGATGTTGGAGGGCATAGTGTCTACAATGGGAGACAGGCAGGGGATGGCAGGGCGTCTGCAATGGGAGACAGACAGGGAGGGCAGAGAGTCTGCAATGGGATACAGACAGGAGGAGGGCAGAGCATCTGCATGAGGATACAGACGGGGGAGTCCAGCGCATCTGCAATGGCATACAGTCAGAAAACGGCTGTGAGCAAACCTTCAGTAAAAAAGAATCAGTGCAATGGAGGCGATGGGAACTTTTTGTTTCGTGGAAAAGACAAAACAGCAGAATATTATTTAAATGCAGGGAGAATGCAGAAGTCAGTGGTACAGGGGGATTTGCGTGTCTTCGTACATGAATCACATCAAATTACTCTGAATATGTTGCAAGTGATTTGGAAGAGAAATGGAATGATTCTGTTTCGTGCAAGGGGTGTTGGGTATGATCTAAGCCATGTTTTTTTGCATCAGTGCAGGGCAGTGCTGAGATCACATCTGATGTACTATGTGTAGTTATGATAGCCTAAACTGAAAAATAAAAGGTTTAGAAATGTTTCAAAGATGTTGCCCTTAACTCGTTCTTGGGATGAAGGCATTCCGTTATGAAGAATTAACAGTTCAGCCTGCGAATGAGAGATGTTTTATTGACCATATAAGACCTTGAGAAGAGTGTATTTGGTGAATAACGGATGGTTATTTCTTCTTGTGTGGGAGAATAACACTGGGGAAGTAATTTAAGAATTCGATATGTTCAAAGGAAAGGTCATTGGACCGAAAAATTGAAGTCTAATTTCTCTTCATATACGCTGTCAGACAGGCCGAGCGTTTCCAGCAATTTCTGTATTTGTTAAAGTATAAAACATTCTCATCTTAGCACAGGTATTAGGAAGAAACGAAACGCTTATTTTTACATTATGCAGGCACATACTAGCACATATTCAAAACAAGTAGGGTCATTTAACGTTAATGAATTGATTATGTGTACGACAGCAGCAACAATGCTGGAATCGAGAATGTGATGGAGTCATATAGTTCGGACAATTTTCAAGGAAAGCTCACACAGCCCAGTTTAGGGTCTGATAATGTTAATGATTTAACTTACAGATGGAAAAATGTAGCCTATCTGTGAAAGAACAGTCTATTGCTCCCTTTCTGTTTCCTGTCTCTCAACACAGCAATGTGTTGAAGTGAAATTGAAAGCCTAGTCGTCTTTCCCACTCACAGAGAATTCCTGATGAGGATTCGTTAGAATTTCCCAATTCCTTGAAGCAATGCAATTCAACCAAATCCAACTGTTTCAGGAAGAAATCCCATTGTCAGAAGGTTGTACGAGCAGAATAACTTCAGAAGGAATTATTCAGGCTCGAGAGTGTGGGGAACAGGCAAGAGATTCTGTGGCTGCAAATAGGAATCCAGGATGGTGTAAAGCCTCCTCAGGGCCCAGGATGTCTCGGAGCGGCTGCAGAACGTTCTCACCGGGTCAGGGAGCAGCCAGAAGTCTTTGTGCACATGAGTAGAAATGACATGTGTAGAAATAGTGATGAGATCCTGCAGAGTGATTATATAGAGCCAGGAAAAAGGGTAGAAGACTGGACCACGACAGTGGGTAATATCTGGTTTACTTTCAGGGCTCTGTGCTAGTGAGGGTAAGAACCGAAGGATATGGCACATGAATGTGTGGCGACAGAATTGGTGCAGGGGGCAGAGATTTTTGGGTCACTGGGATCTTTGTTGGGGCAGAGGTGACCTGTTCAGGAATGGCGGGTTGTACTTGAACTGGGAGGCGACCAATATCCTGGCCGATAGGTTTGCTAGTGCTGCAAGGGCGGATTTCAACTCGATTGGCAGGGGTTGGGGAGGGGTGGGATCCTCAACAGCAAGGAGGCAAGTGCGAGGCTGGAAGGAGATACAGTAATCAGAAACAGTAAAGTGAAGAGACAGGTCAGGCTGGAACACGATAGGGAGCAAGGAATGCCTGTTGGATTAAATTGCAATTGTTTCAATGCGACATGGCTGACAGATAAGACCGATGAACCCAGGCCGTGGATATGCACGTGGAACTGGGATATTAAAGCTATTACAGAAACATGGCTAAGGTAAGGAGAAGATTGGCAGCCTAATGTACCAGGGTAAAGTTGCTTTATGCGGGACAGAGGTGGAGGAAGGAGGGGAGGGCGAGTTTCATTTTTGATTAAGGCGAGTATCACAGTAGTAATCAGAGATAAAATAACTGAAGGAACATCCAGTGAGGATTTGTGAGGGAGCTTAGAAATAAGAAGGGAATGGTGATATTATTTGTGTTTTTCCATAAGCCCCCAAATAGTAAACGAGAAATTAGCGGAACAAAAATCTGTAGAGCGATTGGGGAGACTTGAAGGGCCAATGGGATTGCATTAGTAGGAGATTTTAATTTTCCAAACATAGTCTGGGAATGCTATAGAATTAAGGACTGAGACGGGGTGCATCTATTAAGTATGTTCAGAAAAGTTTCCTCAAGCAGTATGTAGAGGGTGCAACTAGGGAAGTGTCAAGACGTGACCTATTCTCAGAACGAGGGCAGGACAGGTGACTGTAGTGACAATGAGGGAGCACTCGGGGATTAGTGACCATAGTTATATTAATTTTTAAAAAGTTATGAAAAAGAACCAAACAGGTCCAGGTGTTCAAGTTCTAAATTGAGACAAGGCAAATTTTGATGGAATTAGACAGGAGCTTGTAGGGATTGGTTGGAGGAGTTTGTTTACAGGCGAAGGGATCTCCTGCAAGTGGGAGGCCTTTAAAAGTGAAACGTCTAGGTTCAAGGTCTATATGTTCCTGTGAGGGTAAAGGGCAAGGTTCGCAGGAAGAGGGAAGCATGAATGTCAGGAGGTATTGAGGCTTCGACCAGCAAAAAGGAGGCGTGGCTCAGGTCCAGGCAACTGGGATCAAGGGAATCCCTGGAGGTATACAGGGGATACAGTAATTTGCTGAAGAAGGATATCAGGAGGGCGAAAAGGGTGCACAAGATAGCTTTGGCTGAGAAGATTATGGTGAATCCATAAAGGTTCATTACGTATATTAAAGTGAAAGGAATAACTAAATGAGAATATGACCCCACAAGGTCCAAAGTGGACATGCATGTCTAGAACCATAGGAGATGTGTGAGATTCTCAATGAATATTTCTCTTCTGCCTTAACCGTGGAGAAATATATGAAGATTTGGGAGGTGAACAAAGGTCGTAGTTTTATCTTGGGATGAGTCAATATCACAGGAGAAGACGTGTTGGATGCATTAGAATGTATGAAGGTTGATAAATCTCTTGCTCCTAAACAGATGCATCCAAGAACACTGCAAGAGGCTACAGAAGAAACTACAGGGACCCTGGTTGAGATTTTTGTATCATCGGTAGCTACAGTTTAGGTTCCAGAACATTGGAGATTAGCAAATGTTGTGCCATTATTCAAGAAGGGTAGCAAAGAAAAATCTGGAATCCAAAGACTAGGAAACCTAACATCTGTGGTAGCTAGGTAACTTGAGAAGTCTCTGAGGGATGAGATATACATACATTTGGAAAGATAAGGTTTGTTTAGACATAATATTTTTGACAGATTCCCTACAGTATGGAAACAGACTATTTGGCCCAACAAGACCACACCTATATTTACCACTGACGAATGCACATAACACTATGGGTAACTTAGCATGGCCAATTCACCTGTGCTTTCCATCTTTGGATGTGGAAGGAAAATGGAGCACCCAGAGGAAACACATACAAACACAGTGAGAATGTGCAAACTCCACACAGAGAGTCAACCAAAGCTGGAACCAAACCCGGATCCATGGCACTATGAGGCAGCAGTACTAGCCACTGAATCACATTGCCAACCTTGCTTTTTTCGATACAGTTCAATGACACAGGTACAAACTCTATTCTGCCCTTCAACCATGAGACACGTTCCAATATCACATACCATGGATAGTTTATTATCCATGGAAAATGTCATCTTATTGTTATTTATTAGTTTGTTATTATTAATTTTAATAATTATTATTAATGGTTGTTTTTAGACTGGAAAGATTGCATGGCTTTGTGAGTGGGAGATCATGCCTCTCAAATTTGTTTGAGGTCATTGATGAAATGACCAGGAATGTTGATGAGGGTAGGGTGGTAGAAATATTCTGTATAGTTTTCAGTAAGGCCTTTGACAAGGTTACCATTGATAGGCTGGTCTGGAAGATTAGAGTCGCATGGAATCCAGAGGGAGCTGGCAAATTAGACACACAATTGGCTTCATGATTGTAAGCAATGAGTACTAGTGGAAGGATGCTCTCGGACTGGAGGCCTGTGACACATGAAGTGCCTCAGGGGTCAGTGCTGGGCCCATTGTTGTTTGTTATCTGTCACAATGATGTTCTTGCGAAGGTATAAGGCATGATTAGGAAACTTGAAGATGACACTGAAATAGGTGGTATCATGCACAGTGCGGAAGTATATCAGATATTGCAGCAGGATCTTGATCAAACTGGAGAAGTGGGCCAATGAATATTTTGGCAACGTTAGATCAAGGTAGGAGTTTCGTGGTGATTGGTAGGACCTTAAGGAGTGTAGTTGAGCAGAGGGAACATGGAGTTTAGGTCCACCGTTCTATGAAAGTGGGATCATATTGAGACATGGTAATGAAGAAGGTTTTACCACACAAGCAAGCATCGGTCAGGACATGGAGGCGAGCCGTTGGGAAGTAATGTTGAAGTTATTCAGGAAGTTGGTGAGGCTGCACTTGTAGTGCTGTGTCAGTTTTAGTCACATTGCGATCAGGAGGATGTTTTTAATTTGGAATGTGTGCAGACGGAATTTACAAAAAATGTTGCCAGAACTCAATAGTATGAATTATAGGGAGAGGTTGGACAAGTGAGGCCTTTTTTATTTCGAGAATAGAAGACTGAGAGGGAACTTATAGAAGTTTACATGGATAGGGTGAATGGATCCAGCCTTTTTATTCCTAGAGTTGGGGAATCGAGGAGGAGAGGGCATCATTTTAAGGTGAGAGGGGAAAGAATAAAAAGGAAACTGATTGGAACTGTTTCACACAGAGAGTGGTACACAAAACGAATGAGCTGCCAACGGAAGTGGTTGAAGCATTTATATTAACGATATTTAAACGGCATTTGGGCAAGTACATGGACAGGAAAGGACGAGAATGCTATGGGCCAAGTGCTGGGAAATGAGGTTAATGTGGTTAGATATTTGAGTCAGAATGGACGAGTTTGGACAAAAGAGCCTCTCTGCCTCTCTCCATGCTGTAAGACTTGATGACTACAAATAAAACAGGAGAAACGGCGGTTCTCCCGCTCCTTGGATGCTGCCTGACCTGCTGCGCTTTTCCAGCAACTCATTTTCAGCTCTGATCTCCAGCATCTGCAGTCCTCACTTTCTCCCCTAAATAAATCTGCCTAACTTGTTCCTAACACTGACCCTGACACACTCTGAGAACTTTATCATTGGCCATATCACCAACCTAGTTATAATTATTTTTTGTGGCCAGAGGAGGAGTGGGGCTAGAACAGGGAGCAATAATCCAAAAAAAAGAAACACATGGAATTATCGACTCAATCAGCCAACGTCAGTGTCGAGGAGTTCGTTGGAGGGGATTCTCAGCGATAGGATTTACGTCTATTTAGAAAGACAACGATTGATTAGGGGCAATCAATATGAATTTGTGTGATGGAATTCATGTTTAATTAATGTTTTTGAGTATTATGCAGAGGTGTCAAAGAAGATTGAAGAAGACACTGTGGTGTACATTGTTTACACAAACTTCAGCAAGACATTTAAGACGGTACCTCATCGTCGACAGATTACTTAGATTAGGTTATATGTAATCTAGGAAAAGCTAGCCAATTGGATACAAAATTGGATTGAAGGTAGTGGATTATGTTCCAGAGTGAAGACCTGTGGCCAGCGGTGTGCTGAAAGAATCAGTGCTGAGCTCACTGCTTTTCATCACGGATATAAACAACTTTGATGTGATTATCGGTGGCATGTTTAGTAAGTTTACAGATAACATCACCAAAGTAGTGCAGTGGACCGTGAAGAAGATTATCTCAGAATGTAACGGGGTCATTGAACATCAATGAGCCAAGGACTGGCAGATGGAGTTTACTTTAGATATTTGTGAGGTTTTGCATTTTGCTAAGTTAAAGTAGGGTAGTGCCCGGGAAATGTTGCTGAACAAGGAGATGTACGAGTGAAGATTCATAGTTCCTTGAAAGTGGAGTTTAGGTCGGTAGAGTGGTGAGGAACGTGGTTGGCATGCTTGCCTTAATCGGTCAGAACATTGAGTATAGGAGTTGAGATAACGTGCTGCGCTTGTACAGGACGCAGGTGAGGCCACTTTAAGAATACTGCGTACATGTCAGTTGACTCTGCTAAAGGGTGGATGTTATTAAGCTTGCAAGGCTTCAGAAAAGTTTTACAAGGATTTCCTGGAACCTGAGGGTTTGAGCTACAGGGAGATGATGAACAGGATGAGGCTTTTCCTCCTGGCCTGTCAGAGGCTGAATGGTGACATGACAGAGGTTTAAAAACTCCTGAGGGGCATGGACAGTCTGAATAGGCAAGATCTTTTACCCAGTGTAGGGGTGTCCAGGACTAGACTGCATAGGGTGAAGGTGACAGGGCAAAGACTTAGAAGGGACCTGAGGGGAAACTTTTGATACAGAGGCTGGTGGGTGTACTGTCAGAGGAAGTGGTGAAAGCGGGTACAATTACACGTTTGTAATGTATGTGGATAGGTACATAAATAGGAATGGTTCAGAGGGAGGTGGCAAGTGGGATTAAGCTGCTTGATTGGCAAGGACAATTTGGGCAAAATGATCTGATTACACTCTGTATGACTCTCTTATTCTCACAGCGATATGAGGAAAAATTCCAAAAGTGCCATTCGAATGGGAATTCTTTTCGCGAGAAGTTTGTGGTGCTTCTCTGATTACAAGTATTGACAGCTGAGTTAGTTAAAGATTTGACAGAGAAGTGAGTCACGGATAATGGGACACAGAGAGGAAGATGAGGCTGAGACCACAGTCTGATCAGCCACAATCTTAATGCCTGGTGGAGAAGGCTCAAATTCTCTAATGACCCACTCCTGCACCTCAGTCCCACGTTTCTGTGTTCCATTAAATCCCTCTAGCCTGCTAGACAGGAGTAGTTGGAGTCCACTTACTGTTATAACATAGTGTACAAAAACAGAGGAGACCATTTCGTCCATCGAGACTGTCCCACACGGTTTGGGAGATTTGGAAAATGTAATTGGAAGGCCCAGGCTGGATATGAAAGAGGTTGCTCATCTCTTTTTACAGAGCTTTCACTCTCTGTAAATTGTGCTTCATTTGTTGATCATGTTTGAGACCCAGATTCACTGTGAATACAGCCCCCAAATCTCACCCAGCAATGGCTCATAAAATCCGCTGGTCTCCCTGATTGCAACATTCCATAAAAGCCATTCCAGGAAAATAACACCTACTAACTTTCCAAAAACAGATTGGGAGAACATCAGAAACAGGGGAAGGACATTCACATCCGAAGCCTGCCTTGCCCTTCACTAAGATCAAGGCTGACATGCTCCAAGTCTCAAATCTCCCTTAATGCTTAAGTTTTCCTGAGCACTTCCATCGAACACAGAACAAAGAACAATACTGATTTGGAGATGCCGGTGTTGGACTGGGGTGTACAAAGTTAAAAATCACACAAAACCAGGTTATAGTCAAACAGATTTAATTAGAAGCACGCTAGATTTCGGAGTGTCACTCCTTCGTCAGGTGATAGTTAAGTGCTCAAGCCTAACACAGAATTTAGAGCAGAAATTTACAGTGTGATTTAACTGAAATTAAACTTTGAAAAATTGATTGTCTGTTAAGCCTTTAATCTGTTTGAATACCATGATAATTTCACTTCATTCATATGTAAATCACAAAACTTTGTTTTAAAAAATTGCATTTTCAGGTTAGCTGTTAATAATGGTGATAGCTAGACAATATGTTGAAAGTGGTGCACCCTGTGTTGTCTGTCTTTGCCATGATGTTTATATTGATTCTAATCTAAAAAGTGAGATAACGGAGTTTTACATGAATTCATGCAGTTTTTGAGCTCAGAGTTCTACATGAATGCATGCAGATAGGACCTTCAGCCCTCGACGTTGTGCCGTTTGCCCTACTCTAAGATCAGACTAACCTACATGCTTCAGTTCACTTTGTTCCATTGCCTACCCTAGAGTCTCTTAAGTTTCCCTCAAGTATTTGACTCTACTACCACCGCTGGCAGTGCATTCCACACACCCAGCACTCTCTGTGTAAATAATCTACCTTTGATATCTCCCCTAAACCTTCCTCCAATTACCTTAACTTTATGCCACCTAGAGGTAGACATTTCTGCCCTCGGAAAATGTTTCTGGCCAATCACTCTCTCTTTTTTCCAGGTATGGGGACGGCAAACACGAGGGGAAACAATTTGAAAGTGAGGGGAGATAGGTATAAGACAGATGTTTGAGGCAGTTTCTTTATTCAGAGAGTAGTAAGGGTACGGAATGCTTTGCCTGCATCTGTCATAGATTCGCCATGTTTATGTGCATTTAAGACGTCGTTGGACAGGCAAATAGACGGACATGGAAGAATGTAGGTGGGATGGGTTTCAGCTGTGTGTGACAGGGCGGCGCAACATCGAGGGCTTAAGGGCCGTACCGCGCTATAATGTTCTATGTTCTATGCCTCTCATCATCTTGTACACCTCTATCAAGTCACCTCTCATCTATTTTTTCCTCCAGTGAGAAAAGCCCTCGCTCCCTCATGGTTTCTTCATAAGACCTGCCCCCTGTCGAGGCAGCATCATGGTAAATCTCCTCTTTACCCTCTCTAAAGCTTTCTTATCCTTCCTATAATGAGGATACCAGAACTGAACACAATATTCCCTGCGCGGTCTGAGCAGGGCTCTATCGAGCTGCAGCATAACCTCGTGTCTCTTAAACTCAATCCCCCTGCAACTGATAGCCAAAACACCATGCGCCTCTTAACAACCCAATCAACTTGGATAGCAACTTTGAGGAGTCTGTGGGCACCGACCCCAAGAACCCTCTGTTCCTCCACACTACCAAGAATCTTCCGCCTAGGAACCCTCCAACCACAAGGGATGAATTCAGATTTCTCCAGCTTCCTCATTTCCCCTCCCCCCACCTTGTCTCAATCCCAACTCTCAAACTCAGCACCACCTTCCAGGCCTGCAATTTTCTTCCTGACCTCTCCGCCCCCACCCCTTCTCCAGCCTATCACCCTCACCTTAACCTCTTTCCACCTATTCCATTTCCAACGCCCCTCCCCCAAGTCCCTCCTCCCTACCTTTTATCTTGGTCTGCTTGGCATACTTTCCTCTTTCCTGAAGAAGGGCTCATGCCCGAAACGTCGATTATCCTGATCTTTTCATGCTGCCTGACCTGCTGTGCTTTTCCAGCAATACATTTTTCAGCTCCTCAGTTTCTCTTCCTGGCTGAGAAAGCTCTTACATCTTCACACAGTCGCACAGTAACAGCTCCTCTCTCCAAAGAAGCAGTTGACAATGGAACATTACGTTTCTCTATATCTCAGCGATATAAGTATTGCTGATGGAGTTGATCACCACACTCAGAGACGAGAGATAGAGGGAACATAACTCACGGTAAGCAGGGACATCCCATAATAAATATGATATTCAGGAATGTGTGAAAAGGGAAATGGTAGAATAACTTCCCATTCTGTTTTCCTTCCAGTCCATCATCAGCAATCTTTTTGCTTGCTTTTCCTCTCTCTCTCTCTCTCGCAATCTCTCTCTCTCTCTCTCTCTCACTTTCTCTCTCTTGCTGGACATTATCCATTCGACACAAACCTCCCGCTCACCCTTCCATCCATCCCTGATATAATAATATTATTTCTCAGTTGCATTCAGTTTTGATAGTTTCACTGAACTCGAAACGTTATTTGTGTTTTTTTTTTCCGACAGACTGCCATACCTGCTGAGATTCTCCAACATTCTTTCAGACGGTGGAGAATTTTATTTCAGATCGCCAGCATCCACATTTGGTGTTGTTGTTGTTTCGCGGGATGCCAGAACCACTGGCAAGGGCAGTATTTGTTGTCCATCACAACTACCCTTGACCACGCGGCCATTTGTCATGGCAATATGGAGGCAACCATATTGTTGTGGATCTGAGGTGACACTTAGTTCAGACAGTGCAATAATGTTAGGTTTTTTTACAAAAGCTTATCAATTAATTAAGAAAAGAAATCCTGATGGTTTATGCTTGCCATGAGTGAAAGTAGGTTTCATTCCAATTTTTGATATTGGAACTTAAATTTAGTCAGCGGCTCTGGTAGGATTTCTGACAATGCTTTTAGAGTCATGACTTGCGCCTCTGAATTACACAGTCAGTGTAATTATTACTCTGTTTAAGAGTCCCTGTTATGAAATAACTGTAGAGAAAAGAACACGTTTGTGGTCAAAATATTTGTAACTGGAGGAGAGGTCAGAAGAGAACTGGAGCCACAAAATCTGTCGTTAACGATGGGGTACATGATGGCGAAGTCAGCAACAGAACTCAGGCAAGTCTGGAGATTGGGGATATTATGAAGGGGGGCGTCGGCAGGTTTGATGACAGAGAGAATATGGAGATATAAAACATTTCACGGTAAAGAGGAGACTCAAGGTTCCGAACAGTCTTTTACCTTCTCAGATGTTTATGAGTAAGCAGTTTGGAAATGCATGAGAATGAAGTGGCGTTTGTGACTGAAAGTTTATGTTTTTGTTAAATATAATCAACCAGAATAGCAATAACATTCAGCATCATTCATAGAATTGATAGAGATAGACGTACCAGGCACACCAATGATAGCGAGGATGGGATAGTACCCAGCTTGAATAATCATCAGTAGGGCTCGTATCCGCAACTGTAACCATGGCCAATCCTGAGAAAGCCAGTAAAGACCCAGGATAAACTCCTGTCCATTGTTGGAACATTCCAGTGTAATGTTCTCAGATTCTGATCCATTGTTGGAACATTCCAGGCTAATGTTCTCAGATTAAAATCCATTGTTGGAACATTCTAATGTTCTCAGATTCTGATCTCTCTCTCTCTTTCTCTGCAGCTGCTGATCCCAATCTTGTTGTGGTTGACTCTGCGCCGAATACTATGGCATAACAAGTTGAAAGAAGTCCCTAATTATGGAAGAGCGATATCCTCCAGTGACCCAGTTAGGTCCAGGAAGACTGATATTAATCACAGTCACTGAACAAACAGCTGCAGTTAACCCATTTCACGGCAATTCTGATATATCACAATAATACTTGGTTGTGTGGGATTTTGATATCGATGATTATTGGGCTAATGGCACATCTCCAGTTGTAAACATCGAGGTAAAGGAGAGACATAATTCTTTCTCTTCACAAGCTCGATGATTCTGCTGTGTTTTGGCAATATAGGAATTGCTGGGCTCCCGAGGCCGTCTGTGTCTGATCACCAGGCCTGCTGCATCTTTTTGCTTTATTTATATATGTTTAACTTTGACTTTTGTCTGTCCAGCATTAAATGGCTGAGGTGGGTTTAGGCATTTTGAAGAGACACCTACAGAGCCATAGACGATGTAAATGCAGTCCATTCCTTATGTTCTTGCAGCCGCGGCCTTGTCCTGTGGAGTGATGGTCAAACTCTTGCAGAACCAGGATTCTTAGTTTTACCTTTCGCCAGTTATTGCTGGAGCCTCAGCAGGGTTGGAAGGCAGTAAATCTCTCCCGGGTGCTACACATTGTCTCTGAGATTTCTCTCTGAAGTGTCTTTTGATGTTCTTTCCTCCTGGATTGGAGAACTGCATGTCAGACAATCTGTTTCCTGCATTTGTTTTTTGACATTTGTGTGCTTATCCGATGATACCATATTGGAGCAGTTACTGTATAGTAGTTAAATAAACTATTATTCTGTTAAGTTTTCCAACAGAATGAAGTTTAGCAAGTTCCTCTTCCTTTTGTTGTCTTTTATCGATAGTCTTCGAATAAATTGTGTTTTGCTTAATGTCGAATATTTCGACAAAGTAAATTCTATCTCAAACACAGCACCTCACATTTATCAGCGGAATGGGCCGAGCTGGAGGAGTGATAATCATGTCAGGAATTATATCGGATACCCAACTTACCTCTCAGATCCAGCCCGGACCCGTACAAGCCCACATGAGGTACCTCTTCAACATAAAGAACTGCGTAGACCAGGCTAGTGTACTGCTCAGCAATCAGTTCAGGATCGAACACTGTTTAGAGCTCACATGTTCACTACCTCTGTGTCCAACAGTGCACTGATCTATAAACTTGGACTCGATGATCTGTCCAGCACAGGGCGCTGTGTAGAACACAAAAAGGCATTGTTCTATACACACGGACTGGATATCTTTGCAGCATGGGGAGCTGCGCAGTGAATAGCAGTGAATTTATCTTTTAATCTGGAGCAGTTACCTTCCAAGCATACGCAGCTGTGTGCACCAATCGCTGAATTGCTATGTAGCACTATGATAGATCACTGCCCAGCGTGGGGAAACTTGTAGCTCATGCTGTAAGTGACAGGATGTGCAGCACCTCTCCATTTACAGCTCCATATCTCCATTGTGGCATGACACAGGAGTGCTGTGGGTGTGAAATTCACTGCCAGACAGAGATGGCGGGGGAATCAGTTTAAATACCAACAAATGGGAGGAACTTGGTTAAAAGAGAGGGGGAGATTAAGAGAGAATTTCAGAGAAGGATCTGATGGTAGGAGTAAAAATTGTGAAATGAGAACATTTCGATAGCATCTTGCAATATAAGCCACTGTTTCTAGGAATGATGGGTGAGCAGGATATTGGTGTAAGTTAAGGTGATTGAGAGTTTTGGATAAGCAATTGTCCTGCAGCGTTGTAACTGGGAGTAGGATCAGCAGAATCTTCGACTCATTGGGCTGAATCGTACAATAATTTGTCTCAGTGCCATTTTCATTGAATGTGACTGAAGGAAAATCTGCACGAGGCAGAGCTAGTTTCCTGGTGTTATCTTATCGAACACAACTGATTAACTACCCATTCCACCCCATGGTGTCCCTCTCATTCAACGCCAGACCGATTTTCCCACCCATTATGGCTGGCAGTGCTCACTATCGCCCGGATGCCCATGGATATTCATTGATCCCTGGTACTGCTGCCATTATTAAAAGGCCAATGGGCACACGGTTGAGCTTTCTCAGTTTGGAGCTGCCCTGCACAGTTTATCCGAGCATGGCAGATAAGGGAAAATTACACCACAGCTTGTCGACAGGGGCACGGAGGTCCTGGTGATTGTTCTAGTACGGAGGGGGACCATTCTCTTCCCAGAGCATGTTCTGAGCACACCACCCAGCTCAGTGCAGTATCTGTGGTCCGAAGAAAAGTCCAGCAATACAGGAAAAGCATCAATAACCTTCCCCGTTCTGTCAGGATAAGTGTGACCGTATTCTCTGTACTCTCTCACACTCATTGTATATCTGTTAGCGCCTTCCCCAGAAAAGGCTCCAACACTCTCACCACTGCAATGCAGCATTCTCTCTCTCTCTCTCTCTCTCTCTCTCTCTCTCACACACACACCTATGCAATACCCCCACATGGTTATAAAATGTTCTTATGAGTGCACTTTCTAGAATTCTCTGGATGATGTCGGTTGTACAATGTTCCAGATAATTTTCAAAATAATTCAACTTCAGCAAAATGTTCATCCCCCAGCATGTAACGCATCAGAGGAAGGAGTAGAGTTTTACTTTTTTTATATATCACTCAGGATGAAAGTGCATCATGAGGCCATTAAGCCTCTCAAATATGCTCGTCTATTCAGACAAAGGGAGCACCTAAACACTTGAAGACTCACTCTCTTCTTGAAGACAGGCGCCACTTTGCAGTTTCGCCAGTTTCACTGGAACACTCCTGTAATCCCGAGAGGTATGGAATATTTCACACAGTGCCGCCAGTCATTCTGTAACCACTTCTATTAAAACAAGCTATGAATTGATGATGAGCTGTTTACCTTTGGTCTTTTCTGTTTGAGAAAAGCTTTGTTCATTTTGTTAGGGACAGTACAAAACTTTCAATTTTGTTTATAATATTGGAACTCTTCGTGCCTTCCCCTGTGAGGAACGATGTAAAATACTGTTTTAAATTCTCTGCCTGTTCCCTGAAACCAGTTCCCCAGTCACATCCTCCAGGTATCCCACATATACTTTCCTGCCTTCCTTCCAAGGGTCACACACACATCATGAATGTTTTTTATTCGATATCGGAAAACTTTTGCGGCTAGTTTCTTTTCATATTTCTTGCCAGTTTTGAAATGTTTTTTCTTTGTATTTTGTTTTATACCATCTGCTTCTTGTTCCAAAAGTAAACTTCACAAATGTGGCCGACGCTCGAGCTCACCAATCTGAATTCTTTAGTTTGTGATTGATCAGTATCCTTCAAGGCCTTTGTGCATCAAGGGTGGTTCATCTTCACATCTACATATCATCTTCTTTTTCACCAGAGCCAAACATTACTGAGAGTTATTAATCAGTACCTGCTTAAATGTTCCCACACCTTCACCCTCCCAACCCCACCCCCACCCCCACATACACACACATCTGCTGACCGTCATCTGTGTCTATTTTCACACTCCGTGTTTGACCAGGTATAAGACATAAATCTGCATTTGAAATGCCTGGCTCTTTTCAATCATTCAGTGGGAACCTAAGTTTGGGGCTGAACACATGATCAGCGGAGGGTGACTCCATTCTACCAGTTTCCCTGTCTCTGTCATTTCTGTTCGATGATGCCACGTTCCTTTGGGAAGCTTCCTACATGTCATCCTTTTCTCTCAAACGAGAAATCCCCTAAATCTGATGGACTGAGCTTTCAGCTGTGTCTGTCCCATCTCCCTCACTTCTGCCCTCACTCCGTCCCCTCCTTCCCAGAACAATGATAGTTCTCCTCTTGTCCTCACTTCCTGCTGCACTAGAATCTGCATTCACAGAATCATCCTCCGCCACTTCCACCACCTTCAGCAGGACAGCACCATCAAACACATCTTCCCCTCCCGTCCACTGTCAGAAATTCACAGGGACCATTCCTTCTGTGGCACGCTCCATTACCCAGAACATTTCCCCTCACCCCCATGGCACCTTCTCATGTAAATGCAGAAGCTGCAACTTTTGCCAATTCATCTCTTCTCTCTTCTCTGTCCAAGGCTCTAAACACACCTTCCAGGTGTAGCAGCATTTCACTTTTACGCTTTCAATCCAATCTCCTGTCATTGCCGCTCACAATGCAGTCTCCTTTACATTACTGAGCTAAACAGAAACTGCTTTGATGAACATCTCCACTCTGTCTGTAGGAATGACCCTGACATTCTGATTGCTCCCCATTTCAATTACCTGCATTGCTCTCAAGACAATGAGAATTCTTTGAGGAGGTAACGACGGGTTGGACCAGAGAGAGTTACTGATCTGAACTTCCAGAAAGCCTCTGATATGGTACCCCACAGGAGGCTGCAGAGTAAGATTAGGACCCATGGTGTCAGAGGACAGGTACTTGCATGGATAAAAGGTTGGATCTCTTACAGGATGCAGAGTGAGGAAAGAAATTATCTCTCTCAGGATGGCAGCCGGTGACTAGCAGTATTCCACAAGAGTCAGTGTTGGGATCACAAAATTTCACTTTATAGGTTAATTATCTGAGTGGCGGTACAGAAGGCATTCTGGCTACGTTTGCAGATGAAGCAAAGATAGGTAGAGGGGCACCTAATATTGAGGAGGTAGGGAGCCTACAGAAAGATTTCGACAGTTGAGGTGAGTGGGAAAAGGAGCATCAGATGGAATACAATGTGGGAGAGTGTGAGGTCATGCATTTTCTTGTGAAGAATATAGGCATGGACTATTTACTAAATGGGAAAAAAAATCACAAATCTGAGTAACAAAGGGACTTGGGATTCCAAGCGCAGGATTCGCCTTAGATAAACTTGCTGGTTGAGTCAGTAGTTAAGAAGGCAGATACAATGTTGTCATTCATCTTGAGAGGAGTAGGATATAATGCTGGGGATTCTGAGGCTTTCTAAGGCTCTAATCAGACCACATTTCCAGTATTTTGTGCCTCATACCTCAGGAAGGATGTATTAGACTTGGTGTGTGTCAAGAGAAGGTTCACCAGAAATGAGAAGCTTAACACATGAGGAACATTGGAGAACTCTGGGATTTTACTCGATGGAGATTAGAAGGATGAGGGCCGATCTAATTGAAACTTACGGAATATTGAATGATCTGGATACAGACAAAATTGGGAGGACGTTGGCACTGGCAGGAAGACACATGCGTAGAGAAAAGGGAAAACCCATTAGAACGGAGAAAAGATGATACGTCTTTAGCCACAGAGTGGTGGAATTGTGGAATTCCTTACCACAGAAGGCTGTGGAAACCAGATCATTTGGCACCAACGATATAGCCAGGAAAGGGAGTGAGGATCTGAAAAGTGACTCCAGAGAGTTAGTTTGGAAGCTGAAGAGCTGGACGAGTAGAGTAGTGATCTCAGGTTTGCTACCAGTGGCACGAGCTAGTGAGATGAGGAATAGTCAGCGAATGCAGCTTCACACGTGACTTCGAGGGTGGTGCAGGAGGGAGGGCTTCAGTTACCTAGACCATCGGTATACCTTCTGGTTAAGGTGGGACCTATACACGAAAGACGGGTTGCACCTGAACTGGAGGGGCACAAATGTCCTGTTTGGGAGGTATGCTCGTGTGGTTCAGGCCGGTTTAAATGAGTTTGGCAGGGGGGTAGGAATAAGACCACATGTCTGAGAGGGGGTTAGTTGCAGGCGGGACAGTGACAGGATATATTTAATCTTTCAGGAAGGTTTCTCACGCGATGAAACAAAGGGATAAGTTGAAGTGTGTCTACTTTAATGCAAGGAATGTCTGAAATAAGAGTGACAAACTTAGAGCATGGATCAGTACTTGGGGCTACGATGTCGTGGCCATAACAGAGATGTAGGTTTCACAGGGGCAGGGATGGTTGCTTGATGTTCCAGGGTTTAAAACGTTTAAAAATGTTTCGGAACGGTACAGTATCTCAATGGTTAGTACTGCTGCCTCACAGCGCCAGAGACTCGGGTTCAATTCCCAACTGAGGGGACTGTCTGTGTGGAGTTTGCAAATATTCCCCGTGGGTGTGTTCCGGTTTCCTTCCATAATCCAAAGATGTGCAGTTTTGGTAAATTGGCCATGCTAAATTGCCCATAGTGTTAGATGAAGGGGTAAATGTAGGGGACTGGTTCTGGGTGGGTTGCTCTATGGAGGGTTGGTGTGGACTTGTTGGGCCGAAGGGCCTGTTTCCACACTGCAAGTAATCTAATTTTATCTAAAAAAGAACAGGATGGGTGGAAAATGAGGAAAGGGTGTAACATTGCTAATCAGAGAGTGCGTCACAGCTACAGAAATGAAGGTTGTTGAGGAAGGTTTGTCTCCTGAGTCAGTATGGGTGGAGTTAGGAACAGCAAGGGAACAGTCACGGCATTTGGGGTTTTCTACAGATCACCGAATAGCAGTAGAGAGATTGAAGATCTCATAGGCGGGCAGATTCTAGAAAAATGCAAACGTAGCAGGGTTATTGTTATGGGTGATTTCAACTTTTCCAATATCGCCTGGAACCTCCTAAGTGAAAATGGTGTGGATGAAGCCGTTTTTGTCAGGTGTGTTCAAGACCGTTTCCTTGCTCAGTATGTAGATAGACCGACGAGGGGAGAGGCTATTTTGGATTTGGTGCTCAGCAACGAGCCAGGACAGGTGTCAGAACTCACGGTGGGAGAGCACTTTGTTGAAAGTGATCACAACTGCCTCACATGTAGCATAGTCTGCGAGAGTGAAAGGTGCAGTTTCCGAGGGAAGATGTTTAATTGTGGAAAAGGAAATTATGATGCTATCAGACAGGAGTTGGGAAGTACAGACTGGGAGCAATTGTTCCACAGAAAGGGCACAGCAGATATGTGGAGACTGTTTAAGGAGCAGTTGTTGCGAGTGATACACAAATTTGTTCCTCTGAGACAGGTAAGAATGGGTAAGATTAAGGAACCTTGGATGATGAGAACAGAGAAACTTCCCGACAAAAAGAAGCAGGCAGCTTACGGAAGATGGAGGAAGCAAGAATCTAGCACATCTTTAGAGGATTACAGTCTTGCTAGAAAGGAGCTCATAAATGGAACGAGGCGAGCCATGATGGGGCACGAAAAAAGGCTTGGCAAGAAGTATTAGAGAGAATCCAAAAGCATTTTTCTCATACGTGAGGAATAAGGGAATAATCAGGGAGAAGGTAAGGCCGATCAGGGATAGCGTAGGGAACTTCTGCATGGAGTCTGAGCAGATAGGGGAAGCCCTAAATGAGTTTTTTGCTTCGATTTTCACCAAGCAAAGAGAACGTGTTGTAAATGAAAACTTAGAGTAGCTGGGCCAGATCAGTCTTGACCAGGTCAAGATTGATGAAGTTGATGTGCTAGCAATTTTGGAAAACATTGAGATGGATACGTCCCCAGGGCCAGACCAGATTTATCCTACACTGCTCCGGGAAGCAAGAAAGGAGGTTTCAAAGTCACTCGTGATGATATTTGCCTCCTCACTCTCCACTGGAGTCGTACCGGAGGATTGGAAGGAGGCGAAAGTTGTTCCTTATTTCAAGAAGGGTAATAGGGAAATCCCTGGCAATTAGAGACCAGTCAGTCTTATGTCTGTGGTCAGCAAAGTTTGGAAAAAGTTCCGAGGGATAGGATTTATGACTATCTGGCAAAGCATAGTGTGACTAAAGGGCAGTCAAATGGCTTTGTGAGAGGCAGTCGTTCCTCACAAATCTTCTTGATTTCTTTGAGGTGTCAAGACAGGTTGACTACGGTCAAGCAGTGGATGTGGTGCATGTTGACTTCAGCAAGGTATTTGAGAGGGTTCCCCATTGATGGCTCATTCATAAAGTCTGGAAGGATGGGATACAGGGAGATTAGGCTATCTGGATTCAGACTTGGCTGGCTGGCTGAAGGAAGACAGTGGTTGTAGATGGAAAGTATTCTGCTTGGAGGACAGTGTTGAGAGGGATCCAACAGGGCTACGTTCTTGGGCCTCTGATCTTTGTAGTTTTTATACATGACTTGGATGAGGAGGTTATGTGGTGGGTTAGTAAATTTGCTGATGACATAACGGTTGGAGGTGTCGTCAATAGTATAGGGGTCTTCTGTAGGCTGCAGCGCGACATAGACAGGATGCAGAGCTGGGCTGAGAAATGGCAGATGGAGTTCAACCTGGATAAATGCGAAGTGATGCATTTTGGAAGGTCAAATTCGAATCCTGAATATAGCATTAAATACAGGATTCTTGGCAGTGTGGTGGAACTAGAGGGATCTGGGTGCACAAGTGCACAGATCCTTTCAAAGTTGCCAACCAAGTGGATAGGGTGTCAAGAAAGTATATGGTGTTTCGGCTTTCATTAACAGCGGGATCGAGTTTAAGAGCCGCAAAGTTTTGCTGCAGCACGACCTGTCCCTTGTGAGACCACACTTTGAATATTGTGTCCAGTTGTGGACGCCCTGCTATAGGAAAGATACAGAGGCCTTGGAGAGGGTGCAAAGAAGGTTTACCACGATGCTGCCTGGACTGGAAGGCTTGCTTTATGAAGAAAGTTTGAACAAGCTTGGACCTTTCTCTCTGGAGAGAAGGAGGAGAGAGGAGATCTGATCGAGGTGTACAAAATAATGAGAGGAATAGATAGAGTCAACATCCAGAGACTTTTCCCCAGGGCAGCATTGACTAGTACGTGAAGTCATAGTTTGAAAATATTAGGAGGAAGGTAAAAGAGAGATGTCAGATGTAGGTAGGTTCTTTACGCAGAGAGTTGTGAATGCATGGAATGCATTGCCAGAGGTGGTGGTGGAAGCAGAGTCATTGGGGACATTTATGTGACTTTTGGACATGCACATGGATAGCAGTGAGTTGAGGGGTGCGTAGCTTTCAGCTTCCTGTCACAGTTCCAAGTTGTGCAGGTTAGGTGAACTGGCCATGCTGAATTGCCGATTGTGTTCAGGGATGTTGATGTTAGGTGTAATACTCTTTGCAGGGTCAGTATAAACCTGTTGGGCTGAAGGGCCTGTTTCCACACTGTAGGGATTCTAAGAAAATGCAGGCTGCTGCAATATTCAAATGAAGCACAACCCAAGCTCGAGTAACACCTCACTTTACACTTTGGTACGTTACAGTCTGTAGGAGTTAATATTCAATTCCATAAATTCACTGTCTGAACCCATTATGGCTGTTCTCCCTTTTCCATACACTCTCCCTCCTGGGCTCCCTAAGTTCGTGTCTTGTTTATGTTGCATTCTACAGAGAAAATCAATTTCTAATATTTACACATTAATTTACAACCATTATATATCTGTGTCTCTTTCACCACAATTTAAAGCCCATTTATCTTTCGCACTGGGCCTACAAACACTATTTCCACCTCTGCCAAGATACTAAAACGCTCGTCTTTCAATCCTTTACACGTTTGAAGAAGATTTACACTGGACTTGAAAGATTAACATTGTTTCTCTGACTCACTGATTTCCTTCAAAAATGAAAAGTTACAGAACACATTTTCAATTTAGCAAAGATCATTGGATACAGGAAATCTGAAACAAAACCAAAAATTGTTGGACTTACTGGATGCTTTGAGGAACAGTCACCGAACCCGAAAGATTACCTCTGCTTTCATTCCACAGATGCTGTCAGACTTGTCAGTGTCTTCAGCAATTTCTGTTTTTGAACAACTTTCAAACATGTGTGTCAAAGCTGCTCACATGTCCCTGTCCAACAGGGAGCGCCATACACCGGGAAGTGAATGATAACGCAAGGTATACAAACTCATCTGTTCTGAAACTACATAAGGCTGGAATCACCGACACGACAGAGTCTTAATCATGGTCATGGAGAGAAACCGAGGGAAACACATTCGCTTTAAACAGAAGATGGCATTACTGGAGGGGGAAAGATTCAGATAAAAACGTTAAATGCTTTTGAGGAATGTACAAATTGGAGGCATGGCATCATGGAGAGACCCTAACAGGATAAGAATTTTTCAAAAAGGAAGCGTTCCCACATCAGAAACCGGGATAGGGCACTGTGTACAGGGGAGAAGGGTGACCGGGTCCCCGTGCGAATTGAGGACAGGCAGCAGAATTGTATTGCAGATATTGCTGCTCAAACTGGACATTCATGTGATGCTGCAAATCATAGCAACTGTAGTAGCAGCAGCAGCAGAATTATATTCAACAACAATATAATCTCTCAGTCTACCATTACCATAAAGCCGATCTCCAAATCAGGGATGAGTGTGGGTGAACATGCCATGTCAGAACAGTGTGTACCTAAACCTGATGACAACCCATTCAAGCTACCGCACTTACTGCTTACATTAACAAACAGCAGAACTAACATCTGAGAGAGAGGGCGGAATGACTCCAAGACTGTGGCCACTTCTTTCAAAACCAGCTATGAATTACTGCTGACCTGTCTACTCTTACTCTTATCTGTTAGAAAAATCCTTTTTCCTTTTGTTAGAGACGGTTCAAGAACTTCTCTCATATTACCATTTTGTTTACACCATTGAAATACTTACTGTGCTTTCCCTGTGAGGAAAGATGTAAAACACGGGTTTAAGTTATCTGTCTGCTCCCTATGGGCAATTATTCAGTCACACCCTCCAATTAACATCAGTATACTTTCCTGACTTAATTTCACCTAAGGTCACACACTCATCTTGAACTTTTTTTATATGCTCGGAAAAGCTCGTGCTGCTTGTTTTTTGTATTTCTTGCCAATTGACTACACCATATGATTTTTCTCTTTTCCTCCCTTTCTAGATTCATAGTCATATAGCGCAAAAACAGAACCCTTGGTCCAACTTGTCCATGCTGACCAGGTTTTCCAAAGTAAACTAGTCCCATCTGATTACATTTTGTACATATGCCTCTAAACTTTTCCCATTCATATGTTTGTCCGAATGAGTTTTAAATGTTATAGCCGTACTTGCATCTCCCACTCTTCCTCTGACAACTCATTCCATATACACACATCACCCTCTGTGTGAAAACATTGACGCTTCGTCCATTTCAAATATTCCCTCTTTCACCTTAAACCTATTCCTTCTATGGTTGAACTCCCCCATTCCGTGGAAAATCCCTTGGTTATTCACTCTATTCATACCTCTCATGATTTTATAAACTTCTACAATGTCATCCCTCAACGTCCTACACGCTATCTGACACTAACTTTACGAACAAGCATTTAAAGATAAACACTGCAAATTTAGAAACAGTGTTCAAATGACAGATAAATAACACTCAGCCCAAGCTTCATACTGTGATTTGTTTTCCTCCATGTTACAACACTAAGGCAACAGGAAACTCTTACGAGTACCAATAAGAGGTCAAACACCTGAATTGCTTTCTCCAATCGTGTGATGATCTCTAAAGTGAAAGCGCATCTCTGGCCTGAACCATATAAGAAGGGGAATTCTTGTACCACACAGTCAGAGTGCAGCTCCCTTTCGCAGAGTGAGATGAAGGCTGAGTATACTTTTTGAAATTTGGATCACAGTGTGAATTCAGTGCAAAGGGGGAGAGGTGTTTTCAATAAGGTTTACGCCAAGAAGGAAACTTTCCAGAATGAGATGTGAGTGGGAGGTGTAAAACAGCATGAATGGAGAGGCCGAGCCACACTGAGACCAAAGGTAAAGTGGCAGCACAAAACGCAGCTTGATACTACTGCAGAGTAGGTAGACTTGATTAAAGAGCTCAGGTGAAATGGGTAGGGACCATAATGTGAGAGAATGTACTCTGTAATTTGAGAAGAAGAACCTGGAATCAGGAAGGGGAGACGAGCAGGGAAGAGGATGGAGCAGCAATGGCAGTGTTTTCGGGGTGGGGGGAGGGGCGGGACGGGGTAAATCAGGAAGCACAGCTGAAATTCATGCTTAACATCAGCTTATGGTCCCTGAAATAAACATTATAAATCTGGCCCTCCACTAATGCTCATCACTAGTATTCTTGAGAGCTTTTGTGAACGATGGTGTTTCACATGCTTATGGAGTTCTTCTTTTGAACAGAAACAATAATTACTGAGCGGTTCAGGATATCTGCTTGAATGTCTGCTCATGTATCCTCACTGACCTTCCTCTGGGTCTATTTTCAAAATCCGCTTCAGACTAGATGTGAGGCAGAAATTCTCAATTTAGATGCTTGGTTATTACATAAGGTTATTACATACTCCTGCCTATTACATAAGGAGGGAAGGAGCGTAGTCAGCACATCGAGATATTAAACAGGAACACCGGAGTCGCCAAGTCAGGTCCTTGAGCTCCTTCCAGATGACCAGGAGGTGGCCATTCAGCATATCGAACCACATGTACAGAAATAGGAAGATGTATTTGATGCCCCAACATAACAAAGAGTGAAGCAGAGCCTAAACAGATAGACTGTTCTATGTTGTTCCTCCTGGTACTTTACTCGTGGTACATATGTGTCACTTTAACTTGGTTTGCTGAACGTGAGAAGGAAAAGTGAATGATTTGTGCCAAGTCTCAAGGAAATGCCTTCTATCTCCGAGAAGACATTATTGCACTCCTATAGAGGTTAGAAGCTGGTGGGAATGGCGAACTATTTCAGGAGTAAGGCATTAAAGCTACTGGTAGATTTATGAACAGTGCAGAGACACGCATCAACTGCACATTTAGACGGTGAGAATTCATTCCGAGCCTGGAGCTCCCTCTCAATCAACATGGGGTCTCCACACTGGTACGTGTGCTACTTGGAATTACATATCATGGGGAAAATGCAATTTCTCACAAATCACCATCTTTTTTTCTGGACATAATAAATGTTAGTCCATCATCCTCAAGTTTAAATGTAATCGCTTGTTATTCTCTCACTGTGCTACGTATTTCGCAGGATTATACTCTCATATCTTTTATCAGTCAATTATCGTTTACACAATGCAATTCAATAATTTGTTTGCAAAGGTGCAAACATCTAATTGCACAGTTTGTATGCCTTTTCTTTTTTAGATTTCTTTGTAGCCTTACCCAAAAAGTAAATGTTTTGTTTACTGAACAGCTTTGGCCAACTGTCTGTGTGGCGTTTGCACATTGTCCCCGTGTCTGCGTGGGCGGGTGTTACGGTTTCCTCCCACAGTCCAAAGATATGAAGTTTAGGTGAATTGACTATGCTAAATTGCCCATAGTGTCAGGGATGAATAGAGGGTAGGGGAATGGGTCTGGGTGCGTTACACTTCGGAAGTTCTTTGTGGATCTGTTGGGCAGAAGGGCCTGTTTCCATACTGTAAGTAATCTTAAAAAAAGTGACCTGTTTATCGGGATTCAAGGGTCAGACACAAAATGTATTTTTAATGGGCTAAGAAACAGAAAGGAATAGAAGACAGAGACTGTGGAGACTGATGAGGAGTAAAGTGACATCCCCCCAGTCCCCAATGTCTTCTTGACAGACAGAATAACATCAAATGTAGAGAAAGAAACAGAATATATTTGGAAGAAGGAATTGCAAGTGACAATGTAAATTAAACAGGATAATTTGAAATGGAATGGCCGAACAACGATTGATCAGTGTATGCATCTGTGTGTGGGTGAGAGAGAGAGAGAAAGAGAGAGAGAGAGTGCCTCTGTGTCTGTGAGAGTGTGTGTGTGTGTGTCTGTGTGAGTACGTGTGTGTCTGTGTGCGTCTGTGTGTGTGCCTGTGTGTATGAGTGCGTGTGCGTGTGTCTCTGTGTGTGAGTGTGTGTGGGTGCCTGTATGTGTGTCTCTGTGTGTGAGTGTGAATCTGTGTGTGTGGGTGTGTGTGTGTGTGTGTGTGTGCGTGTGTGTGTGTGAGTGTCTGTATGTGTGTGTCTGTTTGTTTGAGTGCGTGTGTGTGTGTGTGCAAGCGTGCAGAGACATAAGAATGTTCATATGTGTGCACCATATTCAGAATGAACAAGACAGACATAGTTAACAAAAATGATGCACGTGATGTACAAAATTTATAAAAAGTTAACATGTTATTTAGTCTTCAGCTGAGATATTATGTTCCCCTTCTTTTAACGTACCCTCTACCTCCTGCCTCTTCCTTGCATTCCCAGACCTAATCTCTAATTCTTGTCAGGATATATGTTATAAATTCCTGCTTCTTGTGCTCCAATTTATTTCAGTTAAACAATTTTCTACCGGGAAACATATACATTGGCCTGCTGGGTTCTGTCAACAACTGTTGCCTGTCATATTGCTGGAGATCAAAGTTCTGGCATCAGACCGACATTTCAACATATAATTCTGTTGCACATACACTGTACAAAGGACCACAACACACAGGAATTGTCAAACCAAATGCAGAAATATATCTACATATATCAGTCATGTAGACTTCTCTATTTTTATATCTCAATGTCGAAATTCTCTCTCTATCTGTCTCTCGATTTCTCTTTTAATCTAATTGATACATCGTCCAATCGTTCTTTCCGTCCTATGTCTCAGACTTGCCTCCTTCTGTTTACAGCTATTGCTCACTTTTGAATGTGATGTCTTATAATTGAGTAATGTAACTACAAGACATGAGGGAGCAGTTGGCCAGAGTTAGTTGGAAGGGAAGCTGAGCACGGGAAGATGGTGAAACAGCAATGGCAGAGGTTTCAGGAGATAATTCAGCAGCACATCAGAAATTCACCCCAAGTAAGAAGAACAATATTCATCAGAAGACAAGTCAGCCTTGAATGATAACAAATTCAGGGACAGCATAAAAACAAAAGAAAATGCACACAATGTGGTGAAGATTATTGGGAATCCAAAGGATTACGAAGTTTACAAATTCGAGCATGGATAACTAATAACAGCAAATGGGAGGAGAGGGTGAAATATAATATTACGCTTCTTAATCGTGTAAAATAATAATAAAAACGATTTTTTAGATATATAACAAGGAAGACAGAGTAAAAAACAAACAAAGGACTGTTGGAAAATAAGGCTTGGGTATTTATGGGAAGCAATGGAATGGGAGAGGAATTGAACAGATACGTTACATCAGTCTTCACGGTGGAAGACACCATTAAAATGCCAGACTTCAAGACAGTCAGGGTATAGAGGTGAGTATACTGACCTCAGTAAGGAGGAGGTGCTGGGGAAGGTGAAGTTGAATCAATCAGCGAGACCAGTTGGACAACAGCTCGCAGTGACACAGAAGGCGATTGTTGTGGCATTGCTGGTGATCTTTCAGTAAACGTTGGAGTAAGGGAGGACTGGTAAATGTAACCTTCCCGTTTAAGGAGAGAGGGACAAGAAGACAGGAAATTATAGAAGGACTTATTGGATCTTTGGGTTTATGAAAAGATGTGTGGAATATAAGAACAAGGAAGTTGTGAAGTATATTGGAAATGGTGTGATTAAGCTACAGCATAACAAGAGTTACGTTTACAATGCCATTGTGAATAGCAGAGATGAAAGTCCGGTTAAAACAAAGGAAATCAGTTCGAAGCAGACAGGAGCATTAGTGACAAAAAGAATGTTTCCTAGATCCTGCAGTGAGAATGTTCAGATAAGATTGTCAGTAAACAGACAAAAAAGAATATGAAAAGCATAATAAAATCTGTTGCTGATAAGGTCTCAACGTGCAACTATGTCCCCAATCCATATGAAGCTGAAAAAGCACAGCAAGTGAGACAACATCCTAGGAACAGGAAAGTCAACGTTTCAGGCTGAAAGACTTCATCAGGATTGGAGTGAGGGAAGGGGAACCGGGAAGTAAATAGAGGGAGGGGCGTGGAGCTGTTGGAAGGGTAGATGGAATGGCGATGGGGGATGCAGGCAGGGAAATATTGTGATTGGTCAGTGGGAAGGATGCAACAGACATACGGTTGGAAGATGGACAACTTTGGTCAGGTCAGGGAAGAGGACATGGGGTAAGGCTGTGGGTTGAGAGACTTTGAAGCCAGTGAAGTCAATATTGAGACCATTGAGCTGTAAGGTCTCCAGCTGAAATATCAAGTTGTGTTCTCCAGTTTCTGTTTGGCTTCACTCTGACAGTGGAGGAGACCAAAGATGGACCTGTTGCCGGATGAACACGGGGAGGGGAGTGATTGAAATGGATGACAACTGGAATGCTGAGTTTGCTAAAGCGTGCAGAGAGCAGATACTACATGAATATGTCCCTGAGTCTCCCTTTGGTCTCCACAACATGGAGGAGACCATGTTGGAAGTTGGAGACGAGCTCGGTGGGCCAGGATCAGGCTCTGTGTGGAGCATTGGTGCTCTGCACGAAACAACCAACTCGACTTTCCAGTTACCATTCATTTTAATTTCCACTCCCACTCGCCCAGCGACATGACCATCCTTAGTCTGTCCACCGTCAGAGTAACACCACTTGAGAGATTACCTTTGAAACTGATAGCCCAATGTCCTCAATATTGACTGAAGCTGCTTCAAAAGCCCTCCACCCAGAGCCTTATCCCTTGTCCCTTTTCCCTGACCAAACCCACCTCTATCTGTTCCATCCTTCCCACTGACCAATCACAGCAACCTCATACCTGCATATACCTACCACCACTATACCTACACGCCGCCCTTCCATATCCCATCACTCCATTTCTGGGCTCCTCTCCCCCTCACCAGTCCTGAAGAAAGTTCCAAGATCAAAATACTGCCTTTGCTGCTCCTATAAGTCTGTCTGGTCTGTTGTGTTTATCCAGCTCCAAGTTTATTAACTCTTACCTCCCGCACCTATAGAACTTCCTCTCTCTAAGCTGTGGAACTAGGTGGTCTACATATAAGAAGAAATAAATTTGGATATTTGAAAAGAGCGTGGACACATTCATTATTTCTTAACAACTCAATACACACCTTCCAAATGAAGCAGCATTTCATTTGTACTCTTTCAATCGAGTCTCCTGTCATTGTTGCTCACAATGCAGGATTCTTTACATTGGGGAGACCAAACAGGAACGGTTTTGAGGAACACTCCCACTCTGTCTGTGGGAATAACCCGGACCTTCTCATTGCTTCCCATTTCAATAACGTACCTTGCTGTCATGCTAACATTTCAGTCCTGGGCTGCTGTAATTCTCCAATGAAGCACAATTCAACCTTGAGTAACACCTCACTTTAGACCTTGGTACGTTGTATCCTGAAGGATTTTTTATTCAATTCCATACTTCCACATCCTGACCACATTATGGCTGTTCTCCATTCTTCACACATTCTTTCTCCTGGTCTCCCAATGAACTTGCCCTGTTTGTGAATCATTTGTCTTGCACTTAATTAAGGAACCTATTTCCCCCTTTCACAAACTAATTAATACTCATTTTACATTTGACTCTCTTTTGTCAGAAATAAAAGTCAACGTATCAGTGGCATTGATCTTCCACACCATCTTGTTACCCGTCACCCCTCCTCTACCTCGCTGAAGGGATTCAAAAGTCTATTTTCCAATCCTTTTCTATTCTGAAAAGGAGTCACACTCGACTTGAAACGCTAACTGTGTTTCTCTCTCTCCGCAGATTATGCCAGATCTGCTGTGTTTCTCCAGAAATGGAAAAAGCACATTTTCAATTAACCAAATAACTCTGGATACTTGAAATCTGAAACGAGAACAAAAAGGAAACTATGAGCCTTGAATAATGTTCACTGCACCCAAATGATTAAGTCTGCTTTCACTACACGGATGCTGCCAGACCTGCTTAATTTCTATAGCAATTTCTGCTTTTCACCACGTTTCAAAGACATGTGTCAACTTGGCTCGAACGCCCTGTTCACCCTTTAGCGCCATATGCCTGGCAGTGAAAGATAACACAATTTCCGTGTCTCTGAAATGACGTAAAGCTGGCATCACTGACACTACAGAGTTCTTACTGTTAGTCAGGGAGAGAAACAGAGTAACATGCATTCACTCTAAACACAGAAGATAGCACATACTGGAAAGAACATAGAAAGAATATAGAACATAGAAAAATACAGCGCAGTACAGGCCCTTCGGCCCTCGATGTTGCGTCGATCCAAGCCCACCTAACCTACACTAGCCCACTTTCCTCCATATGCCTATCCAAAGCCCGTTTAAATGCCCATAAAGAGGGAGAGTCCACCACTGTTACTGGCAGGGCATTCCATGAACTCACGACTCGCTGAGCAAAGAATCTACCCCTAACATCAGTCCTATACCTACCACCCCTTAACTTAAAGCTATGCCCCCTCGTAATATCTGACTCCATACGTGGAAAAAGGTTCTCATGGTCAACCCTATCTAAACCCCTAATCATCTACACCTCTATCAAGTCACCTCTCAACCTTCTTTTCTCCAATGAAAACAGCCACAAGTGCCTCAGCCTTTCCTGAGGATTCAGATGATTATGTTAAAGGGTGTTGGGCAATGAGACAAATTGTAAGTGTGACACCATGGAGAGACCCTCAGTAGAATGAGAGTATAACATTGGAAGTGTGCCACATCAGAAACCAGAGTAGGTCACTGAGTACATGGCTGGTGGGTGAATGGGACTTGGTGTGAACTGGAGGACAGGCAGCAGGACTGTATTAGAGATATTGTACCTCAAACTGCGTGTTCCAATTGATGCTGTAGACCACAACAACAGAAGCAAAATTATATTCAACCATAATCTGTAACTTTTTGCCTGGGACTATCCCTCAGTCTCCCATTACCAATAAACGAATCTATGCTTCATCGACGAGTGTGGTGAACATGCCAGGGCAGAACTATGTGTACCCAAAACTGATCACAAACCATAAAGCTACCACACTTGACTGTTTGCATTCCAAACAGCAGAACTACCATCTGATAGGGAGGGCTGAATAATTGCAACACCAAAAGATCAGTTCGAAGCTCTACAGTCCTGCCACATCCAATCATAAATGGATTAAATAACTCACTGCAGGACAGGGCCCAATACATGTCCCCCTTCTTAATAATGGAACAGCTCTGCACATCAGTGCAAAAGGCAAGCATGTAGTTATTTGCGACATACTCAGCTGGAAGTGTTGAGTCAATGATTTAACTCACCTCATCAGTATGCCCACAGAATTACAGATGGCAGTGGAGGGTTGCTTTTCAAATTGGAGGCTTGTGACCAGTGGTATGTTACTCTATGCGACATGAAGAATCATCTGAACACAGTAGACATGACAAAGGCAATGTACAACAAGCCGTGTCTCTGGGGAAGCTGTTTCATTCCAGTTCCAAATCTGACCTCTATCTGGCAATGTAGAAAATTGCACAACTTTGACAACTCCCTTAAGAAGAGAATAATTAGAGTATGACCAACATCACCCCCTCCATTCCATCATGAAAGTCAAATGGTTGGGTGTTCTTTTTGACAAAGTTGTCAAGCAGCACAGAAATAAACTGCTCAGCGTGGTTTGCGATAGCTCCCTATGTGGCAACGGAAATGTCACTAGATTACTAATCCAGACCAGGCTAATGCTCTGACAGCTGGTGGACGTTAATAACAGTTAATAAAATATCGATATCTAAAATCTGGTGTCAGTAATAATGACCTTGAACCCAATGTCAATTTTAAACAGCAATTGTTTCCCCAATGTACTTTCAAGAAGTGAATCTCCCGCGTTTTCCTGGTCTAACCTGAAAGCAACTCCAGACACAGGTTTCAATGGTCTCTGAAACAGCCAAGCAAGGCATTCAATTGTATCAAACTGCTTCGAGGTTTTAAAGGATAAAACCGGACAGAACACTGGGCACTAACTTCTGCATCCGAAAAGGTAAACACAGGCCTGTCAACCCTACAGATACCCCCCTTCCTAACATCTGAGATCTTGTGATAACACTGACAGAGCTTTCCCACAGACTGCATACAAACATTGGGAAAAGAGTAGGTAATTCAACACAGTGAGCCTCCCACGTTCTCATCATGCAGTCCTCACTTTGTCCTAACGTAATGGAAGGATGTGATCACAGTTTCCAGAATGCTGAAATGCCGACATTTCGACAGTATCCTGTAACATGAGCCAGTGCTTCGTGGAATGATGGGTGAACAGGATATTGGTGTGATTTCAGGAGAGTTTTGGATTAACATTTGTTCTGCAGCTTTGTAAATGGGAGTTGGGTCAGAACAGACTTCGATCCATTGGGCTGAATCTAACAATAATTTATCTCAGTGGCATTTCCGTTGAGCGTGACAGAGGGATCGTCTACACGAGGCTGAGCTAGTTTCCTGGTGCTAACTTATCTAACTCACTTCATTAACTACCTATCCCACCCCATGGTGTCCCACTCATTCAATACCAGCCCGATTCTACCAACCATCATGGCTGGAGGGACTCAGCATCGTCTGGATGCCCACGGATATTCCGTGATCCCTGGCATTGGTGCCATCTTTAAAAGGCCAAGGGGCACACGGCTGACCTTTCTCAGTTCAGAGCTGCCCTGCACAGTTTACCCCAAGCATGGCAGATAAGAGGCAATTACACCACGGTTTGTCGACAGGGGTATGGAGGTCCTCGTGGATGGGCTAGCACAGAGAAGGACCATTCTCTTCCCAGAGGGGGCCACACCACCAGACCTACCGAGCATGGTCTGAGCTCACCACCCAGCTCAGTGTAGTATCTGCGGTCTGAAGAAATGTCCAGCAATACAGGACAAGCATCAATAACTTTCCCTGCTCTGTCAGTATAAGGGTCACTGTATTGTCTCTGCTCCCTCAGACTCACTGTATTTCTGTTATAGCACCGACGCCGAGCAAGGCTCATGTGCCATCACCCTCACTATTGCGTGCAACACCTTCCCTCTCTCTTTCTCTCTCTGCTTCTCTCAAATCCAGTGTACCCCCTACATTAAGAACGCTGCATGTGTACAACGCTGTGGACAGACCCGGACCGAAAACCTCTTCATTCCGTCCCCCTCCCCCCCCCCACCTAGAGCAGTACGATCACCAGGCCCCACACTCACTCACTCCCTCCCTTTCTCCCAATCCAGGAGAAAAAGGCTGGAATAGGACAGGAAAGGCCAAGCCGAGTGGTGGAGTGCCGGACATTTGTTCCCTTAGACCCTTCTCCCCGCCATGTGGGGAGGACCTTGGTTTGAGCCGGAGAGGACGGGATGCCTCGTGTGGAGATTCTGAAACATCCACGTCCCACGGACCGAGTAAGGAGCAATGTTCAGTGAATGGTAATTCTCACGTTAAACCCGCTGGCAGCTCCGTTCCTTTTCCCCCATCACAACTTAGAAACCTTGGCCCAGATGCCATCTCGCTTTTTTATGGAGCTGGTACAAATGGAATACCCACGGTCTTGGTGGGCAGGAGGGTGGGCTCATAACACATCATCAGCACCACCTCCCAGGAAGGGAGCACGGAGGCTCCTTCCTACACTCCTCCTGCAAACAGCTCAGATACTGAAACTAATCTGTGAAAGTTACTGCTCTCCTCACTTGTCCTGACATCTTCAATAATCTGTGCTCAAATATACCCAGGTCCTTCTGCTCCTGCACCCCGTTTATAACTGTACAGCCTGTTTTCCTTCCATAGTACATCACCTCATATTGTCCTGATTTGATTGTCGGATGAAATATACCTGAACTTAGAACATAGAACATAGAAAAAATACAGCGCAGTACAGGCCCTTCGGCCCTCGATGTTGCGCCGACCAAAGTCTACCTAACCTACACGAGCCCAATAACCTCCATATGCTTATCCAATGCTCGCTTAAATGACCATAAAGAGGGAGAGTTCACCACTGCTCCTGGCAGGGCATTCCATGAACTCGCAACCCGCTGAGTAAAGAATCTACCCCTAACATCTGTCCTATACCTACCACCCCTTAATTTAAATCTGTGTCCCCTAGTAACAGCTGACTCCATTAACAGAAAAAGGTTCTCAGTGTCTACCCTATCTAAACCTCTAATCATCTTGTACACCTCTATCAAATCTCCCCTAAACCTTCTTTTCTCAAATGAGAACAGCCCCAAGTGCCTCAGCCTTTCCTCATACGATCTTCCTAACATGCCAGGCAACATCCTGGTAAACCTCCTCTGCACTCGTTCCAATGCCTCCACATCCTTCCTATAGTATGGCGACCAAAACTGCACACAATACTCCAGATGAGGCCGCACCAGAGTCTTATCCAACTGCAACATGACCTCAGGACTCTGGAACTCAATTCCTCTACCAATAAAGCCCAGTACACCATATGCCTTCTTCACAGCTCTATTTACCTGGGTGGCAACTTTCAGAGATCTGTGTACATGGACACCAAGATCCCTCTGCTCATCCACACTACTAAGTAGCCTACCATTAGCCCAGTAATCCATCTTCTTGTTACGCCTACCAAAGTGAATGACTTCACACTTAGCTACATTGAACTCCATTTGCCACCTTTCTGCCCAGCTCTGCAACTTATCTATATCCCGCTGTAACCTGCCACATCCTTATTCGCTGTCCACAACTCCACCGACTTTCGTGTCATCTGCAAACTTGCTCACCCAGCTTTCAAGCCCCTCCTCTAGATCATTTATAAAGATGACAAACAGCAATGGTCCCAAAACAGATCCTTGTGGAACACCGCTAGTAATTGCACTCCAAGATGAACCTATTCCATCAACTACTACCCTCTGTCTCCTTCCAGCCAGCCAATTCCTAATCCAAACCTCTAATGCACCCTCAATGCCATACCTCCGTAGTTTTTGCATTAGTCTACCATGGGGTACTTTATCGAACGCCTTGCTAAAATCCATATACACCACATCTACTGCTTTACCCTCGTCCACCTCCTTAGTCACCTTCTCAAAGAACTCAATAAGGTTTGTGAGGCACGACCTGCCCTTCACAAAACCATGCTGACTATTCTTGATCACATTATTCCGATCCAGACGTTCATAAATCCTATCCCTTACAATTCTGTTGTTGTGGTTCTGCTCGCCGAGCTGTAAGTTTTTGCTGCAAACGTTTCGTTCCCTGGCTAGGGAACATCATCAGTGCGGTGGGAGCCTCGTGTGAAGCGCTGCTTTGATGTTTCTTCCGGTATTTATATTGGTTTGTTCTTGCCGCTTCCGGTGTCAGTTTCAGCTGCAGTGATTTGTATCTGGGGTCCAGGTCGATGTGTCTGTTGATGGATGTTCTTGCCGTTTCCGGGTGTCAGTTTCAGCTGTAGTGGTTTGTATATGGTGTCCAGGTCAATGTGTCTATTGATGGAGTTTGGGGATGAAACCACTACAGCTGAAACTGACACCCGGAAACGGCAAGAACATCCATCAACAGACACATCGACCTGGACCCCAGATACAAATCACTGCAGCTGAAACTGACACCCGGAAGCGGCAAGAACAAACCAATATAAATACCGGAAGAAACATCAAAGCAGCGCTTCACACGAGGCTCCCACCGCACTGATGATGTTCCCTAGCCAGGGAACGAAACGTTTGCAGCAAAAACTTACAGCTCGGCGAGCAGAACCACAACAATGGATACCCGAGCTACAAATCTTCAATCAGACCTTACAATTCTCTCTAAGACTTTGCCCACAACAGAAGTGAGACTCACTGGCCTATAGTTACTCGGGCTATCCCTACTCCCCTTCTTGAACAAGGGGACCACATTCGCTATCCTCCAGTCTTTTGGCACTATTCCCGTAGACAATGACGACATAAAAATCAAGGCCAATGGCTCTGCTATCTCCTCCCTAGCTTCCCAGAGGATCCTAGGATAAATGCCATCAGGCCCAGGGGACTTATCTATTTTCATCCTTTCCAGTATTCCCCAGACCTCTTCCCTACATACCTCAAGGCCATCCATTCTAATCACTTGTGACTCAATATTCACATCAGCAATAGTGTCCTGTTCCTGAGTGAATACTGACGAAAAGTATTGATTTAGTGTCTCTCCAATCTCCTCCGCCTCCACGCACAACTTCCCACTACTATCCTTGACTGGACCGATACCTACCCTAGTCAACCTTTTATTCCTGACATACCTGTAGAAAGCCTTTCATGTCCCATTCTCGCTGCTCTTAGCTCTCTCTTTAGATCCTTCCTGGTTACCTTATAACTCTCAAAAGTTGGCATTGTCCTGTTGTTGTTGTACTCTGTCCTCCACACACTTTGCAATTCTTCCAGGTTTGGTGACATCAACAAGCATCGAAGTTGTCATAGTGTCACATTCCAGTCAAAATAACTGAAAGAGAATGTGGCGCTGGAAAAGTAGAGCAGGTCAGAAAGTAATGACTGCAGATGTTGGACATCAAAGCCGACAGTGTGGTGCTGGAAAAGCAAAGCATGCCAGGATAGAATCCGGATTACAGACAGGGCTGATGAAGGTCTTATACCTGTACTGCCAATTCTCCTGGTCTTCGGATGCTGCCTGACCTGCTGTGCTTTTCAGGCACCACGCTCTCAGCTTTGATCCCTAACATCTGCCGTCCTTACTTTCTCCTGCAGATCAATTGAAATACTGACAGACTCACTGGTGTGATCAAGGCATACACTGATATCAAACGAGCGTCAAAAATAACAACACACATCCCAAAGACCCAGAGAAAAAAAAAGTCATGCTGCAAACAGAGAAATAGAAACAATGTGGCACATCTTACTGAGTGGGTGAAATAGTGAGAATTTATCACAGAGAAAGAGAAATACCGATCGACTCCCATGTTTGTCTCGTGTCAGTGTATCTGTATATATGTGTGTGTGTGTGTGTGTGTGTGTGTGTGTGTGTGTGTGTGTGTGTGTGTGTGTGTGTGTGTGTGTGCGTGTGAGCTCATGCCCATTTAATCGTATGTCTGCATCTGCGTGTATGTATTAGAGTGTGTAACTGTGCGTATTAGCATTTGTGTGTATCTCTGTGTGGGACTGGTCTGATGGTCCCTGCGTTGCTTAATGTGATGGAATTCGACATTCTGCTGGCCTCTTCACTCCACTGCATAGACAGTGATGGAAGGTGAAAACCGTCTGGAATTCAGTCAGAGAAGGTGAGCAGCAGGTCACAGCATCATACAAGCTAACAGCAACATCAATAGAAATACACACAGACACACCCACACACACACACACACACTCACACACACACACACCACACACATGCATGCAGTCTCTCTCTAGAGGGGTGCGGAGAGGATTTCAGCTGTACTGGGGCTTATATAGAGAAACGTCTGAACCCCCTCTGCCATGTAGAATTAATTTTTCTTTGGGAGGTATTAATGACAAACATTAAGGAGTGTTCACACAGCAGTTGTCTTCAGTGAACCATTGATGGAATGAGACGAAATAATTTCATTGCACGTTCTGCTAGTTGCATTTTATTTGCTCTACACTCTGACAAATGATAAGTGCGAAAGCATTCTCAATGACCCAATGTGCCAGCAGATCAATGCTAGACATGTCCACCTCCTTCTCTAATATCTCAGAGACAGCATTGCAAAAGATCAGACAAACTCCTTTCTGTTGCCAAGGCTATTCTGTGAAGCATCGCATAGCCGCACAATGTGAGTGATTCGCAGTAATTGATACATTCTCAAACAAACGATGAGCTCTCCGCTTTCCTCCTGTAGTCTAAAGATGTGCAGATTAGGTAGACTGACCATGCTAAATTGCCCATAATGCCCAGGGATATGCAGCTTAGATGGATTAGCCATGTGAAACACAGGGTTACCGGGATGGAAATGATTGTATGACATTCTATGGCAGGTCAGTGTGAACTAGATGGACTGAATTCCACACTGATCGGATTCTATGAAACGTGTTGGTTGCACAGTGGAGTTGGTGAACCAGCAGTAGTTGATATTACATCCTTTTAAACAAACGAGGAAACAAGGTATTATCCCCCATTTCAATTAATCCACTGTTCCCAAAATAAGAGCGATCCCATTACACAGTGTTACAGATGAGATCAGAACTCTGAAAAGTGATTAAGAAGTTAGTCTGGACCCTAACTTTTTCTTGTTTTAAAGGTAAATGTAAGGTGCCGTGTTCCAGATCCAATTTAATAGATCAAACGAATTGACATTACGCAAAGCATAAATTATTCGAACACGATAGTAAAAGTATAATCAAAGAAAGATGAACGTGGAATAACTTAACTCGATTGGAAAACTGAGCAAAACTTAAAGAATTGTTTTACTACTAAACAGTAACTGTTCCAATGTGGGAACAGCTCATAAATACACCCTGGGTACAAAATTCAGAAAAACAAATTGCAGGACAACGCAAATCCTGCAACCCAGAAGGGAAAATTCAGAGAGAGTAGCAGCCAGCGACATGTAGTACAGTTTCCAACCCTGTTGAGATCCCGGCTACAACTGCTGCAAACTACCGACTATACGCCCTGGTTCTATGAGAGCTTGACTGTAGTCATTGAGGCTGCTTGTATTGTGCCAACTTTAAGAAAAAAAACTAAGGCTTCACAAACTATTTGCTCTAGTTGCTCTGGAAGATTGCTCGATACCTGTGCCTGGAAATAACTTTAAAGAGCCCAGGATAAAATAATTTATCAAGATAGTCTGATTTCTCTTCACAGAAGTTGCCAGTTCCGCTGAGATTTTCCAAGAGATGCTGTTTTTTTGTTCCTGATTTACAGCAGTACGTTGTGAGTAGAGTTTTATTTTGATTTTCGTCTTGTGAAACTGAAACCAGTGAGTGCTCCAGGGATCAGTTTATATCTGTTATCAGAAGTTCTTTTGGTTTGCGGGAAAAAAAATCATTTGATTTAGAAACTTCCAAAGGTACTTCACTTTATTGTTTCTGAGTTGAAGCCCTTGTATTATGAAGGATATGCATTTTAGGTCTCTGTATAAGTGATTTTTCTCCTTTACTAAACAAGATCTTGAAAACCGTGTATCAGGTGAATACCTGATGGACATTCCCTCTTGTATGGGAGACTAAAACTAGGAAATCCATTTTAAGAATAAGTATTCACTTTGACACAGATATTGGAAAGTCATTAACTTTTTTTTATAAAAAGCAAAAGAATCATGGTCACAGAGTCGAACAACATGGAAGCACACCTTTTGTTCAACTAATACTACCAACCTAACTTTGGCCCATATACCTCTAAACATTTCCTATGCTTGTACCTACCCAAACATCTTTAAAATGTTGTAACTGTACCTGCACCCACCACTTCCTTTGAAAGTGCATTTCACACACTGATATCTCGATGTAAGAACAAATTGCCCCTCAAGTACTTTTGAAATCTTTCTCTTCTCACTTTAAAGTATTCTTGCTGATTTAGAAATCCTCCGTCCGAGGGAACAGAAACATGCCTTGCACTTTATCAATATTTCTCATGACTTTATAATGTTACCCTTGGATCTTCTGCAGTCTAGGGAATCAAACATATGATCCGATCCAATCTCTCCTTATACCCCAATCCCTCCATTCTTAGCAACGTTCCAGGAAATATATTTTAACCCTAATCAGCTTAATAATGTCCTTCCTCTGACTGAGGGATCAGAATTGGACTCAGTACTCCAAAAGAGGCCTTATCAATGCCCTGTACAACCTCAGTATGAAATGCCGACACCTATCGTGAAACGTCTGGTCGACCAAGGCAAACGTACTGAATGCCTTCTAAAATCCTTTTTCCATGTTTGATATAAAGTTCAAAGACTTATGTACCAAAATCCCTCGATCTCTCTGGCCTAAAGTACTACCTGGGGCCGTATAATTATGAGATGTACTTCATGCACTTGTTTATTTTATCAAAATGCAGTACCTCACATTTACTTTATCTAATCTCCATCTGTCACTCCTCAATCCATTGAACTAATTGAACAATATCTCCTTGCAATCGCAGACACCTGTCTCATTGCCCAATATAGCAGCAATTTTGGTGTCATCTGTAAATGTACCAACCATGCCTTCGATATTATCATCCTGTCCTTTTACATCAATGACAAATGAAAGTCCATCCAGTACTGATCCCTATGGAACACTGCTTGTCGCAGGCTTCCAGGCCAAAGCAAAATCCTCTATTCTGTCTCCTTCTGTAAAACCGAATTTATATCAAGTTATCAAGCTTACCCGCAATCCCATGTGCTCTAACTTTATTTATTAGTCTACCATGCAGAACCTAATCAAAGGCTTTGCTAATGTTCATTTAAACAACATCTACCATTCTGCTACAATCAATCTTTCTGTTTACTTCATTTAAAACAAACTAAAATCATGTTTGTAAGACATGATTCCTCTCATACAAAACCTTTCTGACCAATACAAATCAGCCATTCCCTTTCCAGTCATGTAAATCTTATCTTTCAGAATGTCTTCCAACAACTTACTCATCACCAATGTCAGACACACAGACTATCGTTTCCACGCTTTTCCTTCCAGCCTTTCTAAAGATGCAGTCTTACCCACCCTCCAGTCCTCCAGTAATTTACTTGTGTGTATAAATGATTCAACTATATCTGCTGAAACTTCCATAGTTTCAAAGAACAAAGATCAATGAAAAAATAACGAAGAATATTATAGCACAGGAACAGCCATTCACCCCTGCAAGCCTGCGCCGACCCAGTTCTTCTATCAAAGCATTTTTTCTAAGGATCTGTATCTCTTTACTCCCTGCCCGTTCATATATTTGTCTAGAGAGGTCTTAAATGACACTATTGTGTCCACCATAATACCACTACTGGCAACGCGTTCCAGGAACCCCCACCCTCTGCATAATGAATTTACCACATATACCTCCCATCAACAGATCCAATCTCATGGCTCCTAGAAATTCAGTTCGCCACTCTGGGAAAAAAATCTTCTTGCTATCCACCCTACCTATACCTCTCATGATTTTGTAGACCTCATTCAGATTCCCCCTCCGCCATCTCTGTCTTTCGAATGATAATAATCCTAATCTACTCAACTTCTCTTCATAGCTTGCACCCTCCATATCAGGTAATAGCCTAGTGAACCTCTTCTGCACTCTCTGCAAATCATCCAAATCGTGTTGGTAATGTGGACGACCAGAAATGTACCAAATATAACGCTGAACCATAGTCTTATTGAACTGTAATATGACCTGCCAAATACTGTACTCAATACCTCGTTTGATGAAGGAAAACATTTCATACGTCTTCTTGACAAATCTATTGACCTGCATTGCCACCTTCAGGGATCAAATGACTTGAACAACCAGAAATCTCACTGTACAATAATTTTCCTCTGACATTTCCACTTACTGTATAATTCGCTCTTGAATTGTATCTTCCAAAATGCATGACCACGCATTTGACAGGATTGAACTCCATCTGCAGTTTCTCAGCCCAACTCTCCAACCTACATATCTTTCCTTCCACAATGCCCTGGCATACACATGATCCTGTTCTAGAAATTGATCAATCTTTATGGTTTCTCAGACCTTGCATGCACACAACACCCAAATCGCTCTGTGCTGGTCTTTTGTTTTCACAGTCTCTCTCCATATAAATAATCATTTGTTTTTTTTTATTATTCATTCTGAAGTGCTAGACATCACACTTTATTACAATGAACTCTATCTTCCAATTACATAGTGCAGATTACTTACATCCTGATGAAACTATGCACTCCAACCTAGCTTTACCAGCATCGAATATGCATTGATTGCATTCTACATCCACACACACACACACACACACACACACACACACACACACACACACACACACACACACACACACACACACACACACAAAGAAAACCTTTAATACAGAGAATAAGCAACTGGGAGTCCAAGGGCTGACATTTGTGGTACTCCACTTATTATGGCTCTCTGAACTCACACAGACATATTCATCAAGATTCACTCCTTTGTGTCTGCACAAATGGTCAATCTCTGAACAATAACCCACAAGTTCCTACCTTGTGCAATACATACTTTATATGGTCGTTCACAAAATGCTTACCAAATCTAATTATACAATCTAAGGTTTCACTTTTATTATCACTGCTTCTCCTTTTCATATAACTCGATTGAGTCTGTTCAATTCCATTAAGTTATTGTAAATCACAGTTTATTTTCCTGAATAATGGACTCAAGCAGTTTCCTAATAATAGACGTAAGGCTACCTGGCCCTTATTTCCATGCTTTATGCCTTCCTCCTTCCTTGAAGACAGGCATCACAGTAAGACCTTTGAATCCACTGAAATCCCCTTGGACAGTAGTGATATTTCAACAAATGCCAGGAATATGTCTGGAGCACATTCTTTCGAACTCTGACTACTAGCTTTTGGTCGATAGTTTATTCATAATCATATCCTTTATCAAACGAGTTCTCCTGAAAAAAAAGGCCTGCGATCCTTTGGGATATTCTCTGTCGAAACAGTGTCACAACCAATATAAAATAGTTGTTTGAGTTATTTGAGAGTTTCCGTTTTTCCTCTGGGAATTTCACGATGTCATCTTCCAATTGTTCCAAAAAAAGGTTTTAGCTATTCTTTTCTTTTTCTTATCGTTATTTCCACATGGAGCCTCATGTCATTTTTGTTTATACTTTGCAACAATTGACCTTCCTAAATCAATTGTCTCCAACTTGATTCGCTTTACAGCTTTCAACTGGTGGCCTCTAAAAAAAAGTCCCAAACTTCTAGTCTAGCAGCAATTTTCATCATTTGTGCGCCTGTGTTGTCATTAGGTACTCACCCTGACTATTTTTGCTTATCATACAAAGTTTACAATCTCATCAATTCCTTTTTGATGTTTTAAAATTTGTTCACGGAATCATTGGCTAGGTCAGCATTAATTGCCTATCCCTAATTGCACAGAAGGCAGTTCTGAGACAACCATATTACTGTGGGACTAGAGTCACATGTAGGCCAGACCAGGTAAGGATGGCAGATTCCTTCCGTAAAGGACTTTACTGAATCAGAGATGTTTGCCCAACAATTGACAATGGATTCATGGTCATCATGAGATTTTTAACTCGAGATTGTTTTCATGGAAATAAATTTTCACTATCTGCCGTGGCAGGATTTGAACTCGGGTCCTAGAAAGTTATCGGAGCCTATTAATTCAACAATTTAGCGATAATACCACAAGGCCGTCGTCTCCCAATCATGCTCGATTGTTGTGAACTGTTAATATAAATATCTGTCAATTTTATCAACTGAACTTCCTTTCAGTCTATTTTCCAGCTCATTGTTAGCAACACGTTCTTGAGCTGTTGATAATAACACAAGAACTAGGAGCAGGAGTACCTTCGACCCTGCTCCGTCATTCAATAAGATTATGGCTGATCTTTTTGTGGACTCAGCTCCACTTACTCAACCTCTCACTGTATCCGTTATTTTCTTCCATTGTCAGAAAAAAAGCCTAATTTTAAAACAGTTTCCTGAATAGCGCCAATTACTTCCCGGGCAAGGAATTCCACAGATTAATAACCCTCTGGGTGAAGACATTCTTTCCCAATTCAGTCCTAAATCCTCTAATCTTGCAGCTATGCCTCTTATGCTAGTTTCACCTGTCAGTGGAAACATCCTCTCTCTTTCTATATGATCCATTCTCTTCATTGTTTTATATGTTTCTCAAATTCTCATTGTTCTGAATTCCAATCAATATAATCCCAATCTACTCAGTCTCTCCTCATAGATCACCACCCAACCCAATGCCGGAATGTACCTCAGCTGCACCCCCTCCAGTGCCATCCTTTCTCAAGTACCGAAATGAAATCTACACACAGTACTGCAGATGTGATCTCACAGCACCTTGTACAACTGCAACATTACCTTTCTGCTTTTCAACTCAACCCCTTGAGCAATGAAGGAGAGAATTACATTTGCTTTCCTAACCACTCCTTGTACCTGCAGTCCAAAAGTCTTTAATTCATGCCTGATCCTTCTCAAACTTCCAAGGGGTTTCCCCATGTGGATTCAAGTATGATCAGCTGACGATGACTAACATGGAGTTTCAATTGATTGACAGAGAAGAATTGTGAAAGTCATGAGTCAAAGTTGCTGATATCCCTGTCTGACAGGGAGCTTCACGTGTGACGCTTTGGGAAGTAAATGAAAATACAAGCAATGACACAGTGCCACCAGCTGTACAGGGGCTCAAATCATGGTCAAGGAGGGAAACAGAAAGAAACACATTAATTTTAAGCACACATCTGGATGGGAAAACACGTTTGAGGGTCGATGAGAAATGATTTGAGGAATGAGACTAATTGGAGAAGTGATGCCCGAGACACTGATAAGAATGAGAACTTTAAAATGAGATATTCCCACACCAGAAGCAACTGTAGGTCAATAATTATAGGGGTGGTAAATGAATTAGACTCCGTGTGTTGATGAACAAGCAGCAGAGTTGAGGATAAACTGAGGTTATGGAGAGTATAAAGTGCGACGCCAATAAGACAATTATTAGAACAGTTGAGACTGAAGCAGACCGAGACATGGATGAATGTTTTCAGAAGCAGAGTGTCTGAGGCAGGGATACAGATCGAGGCTGCAATACAGATATTTATATTAGGAAGAAACTCCATTCACTTTAAAATAAAATGCTGAAATTGTACACAAACTTGTTCAGGCTCAGGTAAAAGCTGAGAGAGGAATAAAGTCAGTGCATGTGGGAGATCACAGCAGAGTTTGATGATGCGGACTCGTCTGTTATAACAGAACAGTCAGTATTGGTTAATTCAGGAATAATCTATGGATCAGAAGGCAGAAATAGAAATGAATTTATTTACAAAATAGATTCTTTCCACACCCTCATCCAGCTCATTTTAAAAACGACAAAGAACAGTGGACCAAAATAAATCCTTGCAGTACCACAGTGGTAACTGAACCCCTGGATGAACATTTCCCATCAACTAATACCGTCTGTCTTCTGTCAACTAGCCAACTTCTGATCAAAATCACTAAACAACCCTCAAACCCATGCCTCCGTATTTTGTGAAATAGGCTACCGTGGGGAACCTTATAAAATGTTTTACTGAAATCCACATACACCACATCAACCACTTTACCCTCATCCAGTTTATTGTCCACCTTCTCATATATTCCATCGGGTTTCTGAAGCACGACCTACCATTCACAAAACCATGTGTACTAGCCCTATCAACTTATTCCTTTCTAGATGATGTTAAATCCTATAACTTATAACCTTTTCCAATGCTTTATCCACAAATAAAGCAAGGCTCACTGGTCTATCATTCCCAGGGTTGTCTCCACTCCCCTTCTGGAATAAGAGAACAACATTTGCTATCCTCTAGTCTTCCAGCACGATTCCTGTAGACAATGACGACATAAAGATCAAAGCCAAACAGTCTGCAATCTCCTTCCTGGCTTTCCAGAGAATTGTAGGATAAACCCATACAACCCAATGGGACTTATTTATTTTGACGATTTCTAGAATTGCTCACACCTCTTCCATTTGAACCTCAGTCCCATCTAGTCTAGTGGCCTGTATCTCAGTGTACTGCTCGACAACATCATCTTTTTCCAGAGCGAAGAATGACGTAAAATATTTATTTTGCGCATTCCCATCTCGTCTGCGTCAATGCACAGCTTCCCACTACTATCTTTGTTTGGCCATAATCTTACTCTAGTCATTATTTTATTCTTGAAATACCTAGAAAACTCCTTAAGATTTTCCTTGAACCTATC